>NC_080423.1:11379760-11658196 GCF_029873635.1 Malania oleifera | reverse complement strand
TCATTCTCCACCCGCGAGAATCTAAAGATATCGTTGAGCTCCATTCTCCACTGTCGTCATTTCTATTGGAGCGGATCGGTAGTAGGAGCAGTGTAGACGTATCTCATGGGGTAAGCCAATTTTCCTTTTTTCTTTAATTTCTTTCAAATTATAAGTCTGGTTGACGAATAGACACCACCACGAGAGTCTAGGGATGATTCTCTACAAGTCTAGCGAGACGAAATTCTCGTGGGGTCATTGTGGGTAAAACCCCAAATTTGGGATATAGGGGTTATTAAGGAGCTTATTTTTAATTAATTAAGATTAATTTAGAATTGCTAAAAATGTTGAGCATCTGGAGTTGAAGTAGAATTTTTAAAATTTAGCGCCCGGGTGAGCTGCGTAAGTATAATTTTGGGACCCGCAAGAAAAATTTTAAAAATTAAGTGAGTCTATTAGATATTGGTTTAAATGTTTATTTGGAGTACATGAAGTCTAGGAAAGGCTAGATGAGTATTATTTTGAGGAAATGAATTAATTAATTTGAAAAAAATGCAAATTGTAGGAGTTGACTTTCGAACGCCAAGAGTGTAGGATCTGGATGTTAACGAGACTCTGAGTAAGTTGGGTAAGTGTAATAAATTATAGTAGTATTTTTAGAATTACCGTTTGAAGTAATATATGAAAATGAACATATTGTATCTTGCCTGAAAATTATTAGGATAAAAATATCAGATAAATTGTGTGGCATTTGACTAATATTAATTTGTGATGCTTTGGAGTTTGAAATTAATATATTATGAATATGAGATGAAAACTATGTGGCACATGACATGTGTTGAAAAATGTAAAATATAAGGATGGGTATTTTCTAAAAAAATATTGAAATGAGAATGATTGATGTGACTAGTGAAAAATGATGAAATGTGGTATTTATATGTGAGTGAAAATTATTTGCATGAGAAATGAGTTTGTACAAATTACTGGTATGAGTATTTTGAAAAAATGTGAAAATACGTGAAATATGATATATATATATATATATATATATATAATATATATATATTATTACGAGATGATGAAATGTGCACAGAAAATAATAAGAATATTTATATTGAATTGAATTGTGATATACTGGAATATAATTGATGAAATGTCAATACCGCATAATGATTGTGGGTATGTGGTAGTGAACCCTGATGGATGGTTATGATATTGAGCACGGTACCATTGCTAGCAGTATTAGGGCAACCACACGGACTCTTGGAGCATGTGGTGTGACAGTCGACTGAGTCATTTTGTAGGGTTGTTGGGCCCCCTGAGTCTGGATTAGGGTTATAGGCCGACCAATCGTACTACAGACGCGATATGTGTTATGATACTTTGATCTAACTAGGTCGGCCAACCGCGGTTAAATCTAGCTTTCGGGCCGCACAACCTTGACCATGGGGGTAAGCATGGCGTGGATAGAAAGATCCTCAGAGTAGTCATGAGTTATAGACGCGATGTTGGTATTTGATACCAAGGATACTCATGAGCCGAAAAGTAAAATGAAAACGGAAAATGAAAGAATGATAAAATTGGCTAAAATGTGAAATGAAAGAAAGAATGGAAATTGAGAAATAAAGAATGTTAAATATGAGAAATGAACTATGTGAGTTAATGACATAAATAATTGAGGCAAAATGAAACTCTTCGCTTGAGGGCTTACTGATTAAAGTGAGTGCCCTGATAGGTATCAGATGTGACCATACCCGGCTACATAACATGTTAGGGCAGAGGGAAGCTACCTGTATGGGTGGGTAATCTTCCCTATTCTCAGGAACTTCGCGGATAATTATGTGTTGGAAATCATTGAATTTGAGAAATGGTTTTAAAGTTTATAAAAACTTGTATTGTATATATATATATATATATGATTATGAGAATGTGAATATCAGTGTATTTTCTCATATGAAATGTTGTTTTTAAAAGTAAAGCATGTTATAATTGAACTCATATGGCCACACACTGTAAATAATTTATTCCTTCTCACTGAGATATGTCTCACCCAATTTATCTAAATTTTTTAGGGATCAGAGATCGACCGGGTGATAGAGCTTTGTGATACTAGGGAGCTGGAACCTTGATATACAAAGTGAGTTTGGACTAAGGAGGTGTGATTCCCTAGGGTTGTATTGTGTTGGGTATACGATAATATTGTGTATATGTGTATATTGATACTCTGGGTATTTTATTCTGACTAATATGTATATACTATCTTCCGCCGTTAGGTTGTATAATAAAATAATTTTTAACCCGATACCCAATGCGGGTCGGGTTGTATGAATGCTAGTAAGATTGTTGACGTGGCCGATTTATGGATGTTGTGGATGATGAGTGAAAATTCATTTATTATTGGAAATAAAATTTGTATGAAAATAGAGGCATCACATGGATCCTCCCCATGGAACACCGACATCACACTGACGTCATCCTAACAGGTGCTAATGTCATAGGAGAGTGAAAAAAAGGGAGAAAGAAAAAAAAAATTTAAATGGCGAGTACTTTGATGGCCAAGTTCGAGGTGGAGCTCTTTAATGGAAAAAACAATTTCAATTTGTGGCAGAGCACTGTGAAGGATGTGTTGGTCCAACATGGACTGATTAAGGCTTGTATGGGAAAGAAAAGAATCTAGAGACTATGTCAAATGATCAGTGGGAGGAGCTAGAAATGAAAGCGGTATGGTATGTACCATTCACTTAAGTTTAGCTTCAGAAATTAAATATAGTGTGTTGAATGAAACATCGCCAATCGAGCGTTGGAAAAAATTAGAGAATATTTATGTAGTGACCCGAAGAATATTATTATTTTAAATAATAAGAGGGAGGAAAATGGAAACAGAAACAGAAGGAGGCCGTAGACTTTGTCAACGACATCATATTTTGGAGATAATAATAATAATAATAATAATAATAATAATAATAATAATAATAATAATTTCAAGGAATTTCCAGGACTCGTCGACGAATATAGAGATTCGTCAACGAGTGCATAAGGAAATTCGTCGACGAAGCTACGTCTCATTGACGAGAAAATACCGAGCGAAGGTTTTCGGCTGCTCCGAATTTGGTCGACGAAGGGTGAGGTTCATCAACGAATTTACTGAAGGACTCGTCGATGAGGTAACGTGTCTCGTCGATGAATCTGATCCTATAAATAAGGAAAACTCATAATTTTTTCACTTTCAGCGCTCCTCTCTCTCTCTCTCTCCTACAGCCCCTCTCACTTCTCTCTTCGATTTTGGCACCGCCAGTCGCCGAATCGACGATCTGAAGTCACCACGACGCTCCTGACAATGTTCTCTGCAAGTCTATTGGAGCGGATCGTTGGTAAAACAAAGTTGAATTTCATCCCAAATTCAGGATAAGGCATTTTAGTCCATTTTTGACCTTATGACAGTTATAGGAAATGATGTAAGCAAAGAAATACTGATATTCTGTTTTGGTAAATATTGTTTTTAGGGTGTTGTGTAGAAGGCCCTGTAGGTGTTAGGCCAGTATACCCTAGAGACTTTTTAGTAGTTAGGTAAGGGAAATATGCTATGTTAGGTATTTTAAAAATATTATACATTTTATTAAATTATGAAAATTTTGTATTAAAGTATGGTGTGCTTGAGAATATGAATATAGTACGCAGATATGTTTACGAATTTCAGTACCATGATTTTATGAATTTCAGTACCATGATTATACAAATCTCAGTACCATAATTATACAAAATTCAGTATTATGATTATGCAGTTTCAATGTTACGATTATACAGTTCTCAATATTATGACATATGAATTACAGTTATAGTTTATTCAGTATCATGGTTGTCGCGACGTCCCGGAACGCAGGTGCCCTGGGCGGCGAAATAAAAGTCAGTTTTAATTTTCAAGGAAAAATAAGAATATCGGAGTTGTCGCGACGTCCCGGGAGCGCGTGTGCCCCGAGCGGCGAAATTAAAAATCAATTTTAATATGGTGTGGAAAAACATGGATGTTGGAGTCGCCACTAACCTTTAGTGCGGTTAGAACACATGATTACTACCCCGTTAGGGGTAGAATCAGTCTACATTACCAGAGTTGGGGTCGGGAGTTCGGTTACGCGAGGGGAAGGTACTAGCACCCCCTACGCGCCCGTTCTTACGAACGGTACCTAATTAATTTGAAATTATCCCTAAGTTAATCTAATAATTCTTCAAATTACTCCTATTTTATGAATTTATAAATAAATGTGAAAAATAAATAAATAAATAAATATAATATATACATATATAATCCCTCAGAGCTTAGAGTATGTGATGCCCAAAGGCTAATACCCCTTGCAATTAAATCATAGGGATTAAAAATCGAGAAAATATTTTATCAAAATATATACTATAGTGCATATGAGGCCAAATAACGAAAACACCAAAAATAGTGATAATAATATAAATAATGATAGAAATGATAATATTGATAAATAATACTAGTAATAATAATACTAATATTAGGAGTAATAATAATAAATACCATAGTGATAACAACAATAGTAATGATGATAATAATAATAATGAATAACAATAGTAGTAATAATAATAAGTAATACAATAATGATAATAATGATAATAATAATAATAATAATAATAATAATAACAAAAATATTAATAGTAATAATAATAATATGGTTAATAAATAATAATAATAATAATAACAATAATAACAATAGGGATAATGATAACAATATTAGTAAACTAATAATAATGATAATAATAATATGCATATCTTGACAATAGAACACTTACCTTAATATGAACACACAATCAATACATATAGAAACAAAATTATCAAAAATAAGGAAACAATCTACTCATCAAGTTATGGAAATCAAGTAGCCCTAGAATCAAGGGATAACTATACAAGAGTAAGCAAATAGATAAATTATGGAAACAGTTTAAAAGCTAACATTAATATGTAAATATTTAACAAAACCACTAAATGGGAAATTGTGGAAATAAATCAAACCAAAAATTGGTGTACAACCCTAAAAATTAATATGCTATGTAAACATTGCCTTTTTAATAGTAGTATACTAATATTACAATGATGATAATAATAACATACAAATTATAATGATATAGATGATAATAACATAAATATTCTTATAATATGATAACAATTTAAGCAATAATGTACAAGCAATATAATACTAATACAATCAATATGATAACCATGCCAATAATAGACAAACAATAGAATATCAATACTAATAAAATCAATATGATAATCACAATACTAATAACAATGCTCAAACAATATAGTAATTTTGCAAATAATTGAATACAAACAATGTAACAATATTACTAATGATAAAATGTAAATAATGATATTAATACTAATAATAATATAGGAACAGTAATAATAATATAGTCAAATGTAGAATACATAGGTATATATATGTACATATATATTAACATTAACACTAAAATAAATATATATATATATATATATATATATATGTGTGTGTGTGTGTGTGTGTGTGTGTGTGTGTGTGTGTGTGTGAGTGTGAGTGTTGTGTGTGCAGGAATCTCACAGTGGGTTACTGTTGCTGGCAATGATGGAGGACGGCGGGGAGCAAGGATACTCGGGGATGAACTGGAGCTGTGGTGATCCGCAGTTGCCAGAGCTGGGCGTGAGGGCACTGTGGGATCTCGCCGGGAGCAGGAGCCGGCTGAGGAGTGGCTGGGAGCTTCGCCGCTGGAGCTGGGTTGCTGGGAGCAAGAGTGTTGGCCTCCTGGAACTGGTGCGGTGCAGGGATTGTCGTCTGCTATTCTCGTGGGTGAAGACGACGGCGAGGTTGGGCTCGGCTGGAGTTCGCTGCAGAGGATGGAGGGCGATGGCGTGATCTGGTGGGGCAGCCGTGCTGGAGAAGATGGCCGTGAAGTGAGGGGGGCGTCGGCGACGGTGCCGGTTGCTGGAACAAGGTCTGGCCGAGGAGTCGTGAACAGATGGAAGAGAGATGACGCCAGGCTGCGGTGCAGAGTTGGGATATGACGACCCTGTGCTGGTGGCCGTGTGGGGTTTATGAATGCGAAGATGGGATGTGGCTGTGCGCTCTCTCGCCGGTGAGATGGAAGATGAGATAGAAGAGGGGAGGGTTTTTCTTTTTGTTTGCTGCTCTGCGCCCCCCTCCCGTGCGCTCTGCCCTCCCTTGACCTTTTATAACAAAAATTCCCCAAAACCCTAGCTAAATAATAAATAATAATAATAATAAAATAGAAGTAAAAAACAAAAATAAGTAATAATAATAATACTAATGATAATAATAAAATAATAATAATAGTAATAACAAAGATAAATAAATAAATAGAATAATAATAATAATAGTAATAATAAAGGTAAAAATACTAATATTAAAAATAATGTCAATAATAATGAAAATAATAAATAATAATAATAATAATAATAATAATAAACAATATAAATAGAAATAAAAATAAAAGTAATAATAGTAATACTAATGAAAAATAATCATAATAATAATAATAACTAAAATAATAGTAATAATAGTAATAAAAATACTAATAATAATGATAATAAAAATAATAAAAATAATAAAAATAATAAATAATAATAATAATAAAATAGACGTAAAAAATAAAAATAAAAGTAATATTAATAATACTAATGAAAAATAATAATGATAATAAAGAAAATAATAATAATAATAATAATAATAATAATAAGATTAGTGAAAATTAATAATAATAATAATAATAATAATAATAAGAATAAATAAAATATTAATAATAATAATAATAAAATAACAATAATAATAATAATAGTAATACATATATTGGGCCTGGGTAAAAATGGGGTGTCTACAGCTGCCTCTCTTTGTAGGATTCGTTGTTTCAAAGTAAAAGTAAGATCCCTCCTACGTTATTTGAGGCAACAAGCCTGCAAAGATAAAAGACGCTGATTTTGGACCAGGCCCATGGTAATGGAAGAGACCAAAATGATTTGTGAAAACCGATTTGCATGTATGCTTGAGAGCACATGAGAATGACTTGCGTCGAGTGTAGGAACCCGAGCTATAGTTCACGAACGGGTGACTTGCACCGGGTGTAGGAACCCGAGCTATAGTGCACGGAAGGTGACTTGCACCAGGTGTAGGAACCCGGGCTATAGTTCACGGAGGATGACTTGCATCGGGTGTAGGAACCCGAGCTATAGTTCACGAGGGGTGACTTGCACCGGGTATAGGAACCCGAGCTATAGTTCTTGAAGGGTCAATAAGGTGGGACCGTGAATGGTCAATAAGAATGGGACCGTGATAGGTCAATAAGAATGAGACCGTGATAGGTCAATAAGGTGGGACCGCGAAGGGTCAATAAGGTAGGACCGTGATGGGTCAATAAGGTGGGACCGCAAAGGGTCAATAAGAATGGGACCCTGATAGGTTAATAAGAATGAGACCATGATAGGTCAATAAGGTGGGACCGCGAAGGGTCAATAAGGTGAGACCGCGATGGATCAATAAGAATGGGACCATGATAGGTTAATAAGAATGAGACCATGATAGGTCAATAAGGTGGGACCGCGAAGGGTCAATAAGGTGGGACCGCGATGGGTCAATAAGAATGGGACCGCGATGGGTCAATAAGAATGGGACCGTGATAGGTCAATAAGAATGAGACCATGATAGGTCAATAAGGTGGGACCGCGAAGGGTCAATAAGGTGGGACCATGAGGGGTCAATAAGAATGGGACCGTGATAAATCAATAAGGTGGGATCATGAAGGGTCAATAAGATGAGACCACGATGGGTCAATAAGAATGGGATCGTGATAGGTCAATAAGGTGGGACCGCAATGGGTCAATAAGAATGGGACCGTGATAGGTCAATAAGGTGGGACCGCAATGGGTCAATAAGATGGGACCGTGATAGGTCAATAAGGTGGGACCGCAATGGGTCAATAAGATGGGACCGTGATAGGTCAATAAGGTGGGACCGCAATGGGTCAATAAGAATAGGACCGCGAATGGTCAATAAGGTGGGACCGCAATGGGTCAATAAGAATAGGACCGTGATAGGTCAATAAGGTGGGACCGCAATTGGTCAATAAGAATAGGACCGTGATAGGTCAATAAGGTGGGACCGCGAAGGGTCAATAAGATGGGACCGTGATAGGTCAATAAGGTGGGACCGCAATGGGTCAATAAGAATAGGACCGTGATAGGTCAAGAATCAATAAGATGGGACCGTGATAGGTCAATAAGGTGGGACCGCAATGGGTCAATAAGATGGGACCGAGATAGGTCAATAAGGTGGGACCGCAATGGGTCAATCGAATGGTCAATAAGGTGGGACCGCAATGGGTCAATAAGAATTGGAAGAGAGGTCAATAAGGTGGGACCGCAATGGGTCAATAAGAATAGGACCGTGATAGGTCAATAAGGTGGGACCGCGAATGGTCAATAAGATGGGACCGTGATAGGTCAATAAGGTGGGACCGCAATGGGTCAATAAGATGGGACCACGAAGGGTTAATAAGAATGGACTGCGATGGGTCAATAAAAGTGGACCGCGATGGGTCAATAAGAGTGGACCGCGATGGGTCAAATAAAAGTGAATAAGATAATCAGAATAATTTGGATGAAACTGCTCTCATGAATGAGGTAATCAAGAAAGCTTTGAGGTGATCCAACATCTCGATTTCGTCGTGAACAACACCAATTTTGGATGTGAGGGTCGATGCCCTAATTTTAAGGTAGATGACTCAATTTGGACCAGGGAAATGGCTACTTTGTATAGGGGATGATGAATTGGGTACGAAGTCTTGAGATTTTCTGGAAAGTGTCCTCAAGCATAGGGCTCAGAATTATTCCATTGGGGATTATCAATCGGGAATGAAAACATGAGTTTCTTTGGCTGTCTTTAGATTACGCTCTTTGAGACTCAACAACCAAGGGGTCAACTGCCACAGTTTCAAAGTATGTTAATCTGTGCATTGGGGCCAGCTGCCCCAATTTCAAAATACGTCTAGACCAGAATGGCTCAGTCAATGAGGCAAAAGAATTATTCAAAAGTTTATTCAACCAGGCAAGTGTGATTGAATAGTGCTCTATTGCTATATGTATGCATGTTGCTACCTAAGATGCTAGAATGCAGTGAAATGTTGTTCTGTGTGCATAATGATGCGTGAATGCAAAGATGTATGCATATTGAATGAGATGCCCTTTATATTTCCTTTCTTATGTAATGAATGAAATGCATGGTAATGAATGAAATGCATGGTAATGCATGAATCTTTTCTCTTTCCAACATGCTTGTAATCAACAACCCAATCTCTGATCTTGGGTGTGCCTGCTGATTCTGGCCATGTTTCGAATTCCAAAAGGCACTCAAAATCTGCCCTGGTGTTTACATGCCACTGGTCATGACCCTGTTTTTGACTTTGATTCTGTCCTGAAAGCTCTTGAATTTGCTCCAATGAACTCAAAAATTGCCTAGTTTCGATCCTCATGCACTGATATTGGCTATGTTTTCATCATGCACTCTGATATGACGGCATCAGAATTAGTCCAAACAAAACTCAACCCAAAATCTGCCCCATTTACCATCGTTTGTTACTGATATTGGCTTCAAATTTGACTTTGACACGAAGGCACCCCAAATCAGCATCCCTAGAACTCAACACGGAGTTTGGATCATTTGAGTGCATCTGTAACTATTCTTGACCATTTTACCTGTCTTTCACAAGGATCCTCTTTTGGCGAATGTGTCAGTGATTAAGCCCTTTTGACCATCCATCCTCCTTTTAGAGCTTTTGAAGAATGGATTTTTTTTTTTTGGATGGGGGAATGAATGATGAATGATCATGCATTTAGGACATCAACTTGCTAAATCAAAAGGTCATATGCACAAAATAGATGTTTTACTGAGTTCGCTTGCTATTTCAATGGAAAAAATTCATACCAGTATTCGAGAGCCCTAATGATGATGGTGCTAACTTTTCGAACTGAATAACTGATTTTCTTTTTTAACCGATTGCCCCAGTTTTATTGGGGGACTATTCTTCCACCTTGTTCTGCTGTGAAACCATTGAGAACCTTTTGTTTAATGGTTGCCCCTAGTTCAGCCAAGTCCAACCAATGTTTTGATCTCAAGATGGTCTTTAAGACTCGGGACGAAACGTAGGCTAAGGGATACAGGTTTTCAGAATAAAAAGGAAACTAAGGCTCAAAAATCCCATCCCATAATGATGTTTCATGCTCCTAGTTTGAATTGAGGCACTTGCAAGATATTGACCGAACTTGTCATTTGGACAAGTTGCCTACGTACCCTTTCAGGATCAGGTCATTACGTAGTTCAGACACAATATTGCGTCTGACAAATCATTTGATACAACAATGTATACCAATCTGGTCAGGACTTTCATTTGGACTGTAATGCAGGCTAGGGTTTGGGTTAAAGAAGAAAAGAGTTAAATAAGGCTCAAAATCGTCGAGTTTATCAAGGGTAATTTGGTCAAAGATCACATGTGTAGTATGTCCCTTATTTTTCTTTCTTCTCTTTTATCGCAACTTTTGCTTTTCCTTTTATGAAGGAATCTTAACTTCATTTTCATTTGAATTCCATTTGGGACTGATTTTTTTTTTTTTTTTTTTTTTTAAACTGCCACAGTGTGGGGTGTGATCCTTTGACGGGTTAATCAATAAATGAATTTTTCAGACTCAAAAGGGCTTGCAAGAGATTTCTTCTTTGAATTTCTTTTGGGTAGCGGAAAAAGGGCCTGCCATCATTTCGATAGCCCATTGTTGTCTCATATGACTTGCCAAACGCTAGGAGACCCAACCCAGGTTAACTTTTTGGTGAACTGGCTTTTAAGAAAAGACTAGTTTAACATTTAGGCTCAACTTGGTTAACAATTGGTAAATCAATATTTGGTTCTTTTTAGGGATAACTGGTCGGCCAAAGATGGCCATCTATCATTCGATCAAAACTTGATTAGCGGACTGACATGAGATTCATGGAACCAACATATATTTTACTGAGGCTTTCAGAACTTCTTCGCAGTATTTGAACTCATCGAGTGACGAACATTGTTTCATCTTCCTTTATTTTCGTCTTGTAGCTTGAATTTTTCATAACTAATACCTGCTTTTGGTTCATGAATACTGGTATTTTATCTTCCTTATCTTAGCAAGAAACACGAGTAAACAAAATTTTGGACATTGAACTCTCGATGCAAGTGATATACGAAAATGCATAATTTCATTTCTTTGATAGAAAAGGAAATTTCGGAGACAAAACTTTTAATAAATTGCAACAAAAGAAAGAAGAAAACAAAAGAAAATAAAAGCATCCCTGAAGGGGGCGAACAATCAAAAGCTTGCCACTTGTATTTCTCTGTTTCCATGGTCAAAAAGTAAACCCATTTATTCAGACTATATGCGGAATATCTCTGGTTCAAAACTTGTTGTACTTCTTTGACTGATCTGAACTTCAAAATATTCTTTTAATGTTGCACAACAGGCTCCTCCACATCAATTGCCAACAGACCCAAATCTCTTAAGGTTTGTACTTTATGCTTGAAATGCCAACATTTCTCGATTGAATGACCTATTGCCATAGAATGATACTCGCATCGAGCATTTGGGTCGTACCACCTTGGGAAAGGGGATTGTAGTAACAATCCTGGTATTGGTGCAACCATTTGAATTTCTACCAATTGAGGGAACAATTCTGCATAAGTCATCGGAATAGGTTGAACTTCTTTTCTCTTTCTTTCCATTAGGGGGCTCCCTCCCGTGTCCTGAACATTCAGCAAACTTGAAATAGGCTTAGGTCCGAAGGAAACTGCTTGGGGTTGCGCACCTGAATGCACTATCTGATGGACTGTGGGCTTGTAAGCAAAATTCTTATTTGTCCACCGGGTTTTACCCTCTTGGTAATGATGCCCCTGAATCATCTGTGCTTCCTCGTCTTTCTTCCTCTTACTCAGGTCAGTTTCTGCATCATCACTTTTGGTTCTTCCGACTTTGATGGCCGTTTCAATTCTCTCTCCAGTAGAAACAATATCCATAAAGTCATGTGGGGTTGCCCCTAGGAGATGTCCGAAGTAGGGATCTTTCAATGTATTCACGAATAGGGAGATAGCCTCCCTATCTTCCACTGAAGGGCTCACTTGGATGGACATGTCCCTCCATCTATATGCATATTCTCTGAATGTTTCGTTTGGTTTCATTTGCATGCTTTGTAGGGTCATGCGATCGGGTGCCATTTCTATCACGTTACTGAGCTATGAAGGAATTTGCCAGATCTTTCCAAGTACGAATTCGAGCTCGATCCTGCTGAATGTACCATCTGATAGCTACTCCAGTCAAACTATCTTGAAAGCAATGCATCATCAACCTTTCATCATCAGTATGTGCAGCCATTTTTTGGCAATACAGGCGCAGGTGGGTCCGAGGACAGTAGGTCCCATCGAATTTTTCAAAATCCGGCAACTTGAATTTTGGCGGCAAAGTGACCTTTGGTACTAGGCAAAGGTCATTAGGGTCAACGGAATCAAATGTATTATACCCTTCAATTGCTTTCAAACGCTCCTCTAATACGTCACAACGACGCTCAGACTCAGATCTATTTATCCCCATATCAGGAGTTGCTAACGGGGAAGTCCCTGCCACTGGAAATCCTTGTGCTGGCACAGTTGGGATAAATGGAGGCATATTTGGCATTGGATCCCCCATGACGCCAGGCGGTGGAGCTGATGTTTGTCCATGATTTAAGGTGAACCCTGGAGGATGAGTAGGGTCTATATCTGTTTCAGAATCATCTTGTACCGCTTTTCCTTTGTTCATCAACAATTACATAATTTTACTCATTTTTTCAATCAATTCTTCCTGTCCTTGTTCTATGCCTAGGACTCTACCTTCCAATTGTTCACGCATTTCTTTTGCCCTTCTCTTGGTATTGTATTGATGCGTGACAGTCTCAATGTTGCTTGCTCAGACGAATTCTGTGGCTAGGCACTGCAAACCAAAACTTTCCCTTTTTAGAAACGTGAATGCATAGGTATGAATGCATGAAATGCGATGGTCTTTTTAAGACATGTGTAAATTTTACAAATATGAAACATATGTATGCAACCTATCATGCATGGCTATGCGTGTGAAATTATGCATGAATGCATGGATGCCATGAATATTTATGCATGGATGTAACTAGTGCAATTACACATACAAATAGAGATATGACCATGCATGTGACCTATCGTGCATGATTATGTGTGAAATTATGCATGAATGCATGGATGCAATGTAACCTAACTAACTACTTTGTCAGCATTCTAGGAAAAATCCCACTAATGAGAGATTTTAAGAAAATCATTGATGGGCCACAATTTCAATTCAATTCTTCCCTCAATCATTCTTTTCCTTGATGACGGTCCATGTACCTCAGATTCTATGAAGGGTCAAATTATGATCTGAGGTTGGGGTTAACCCAGGTTAGTCAGCCCACTGGATTTGTTCAATATGGGCTTGTGGACTTTAGGGTGCATTTGGGCCTCAAGTATATTAAAATATGGGTTTCAATATATTTCATGATGGGATCAGGCCCTAGTTTTAAAAGGACTTGGGCTGGGGTTGTTTAGAAAATATTGGCTCAGATTTTTGGGTAATAGGGCCGAAGCCCATTTATGGAAATCTGGATTTGACCCATTTTGAAAATCAGGCCTGGACCGAGTTTTTACTTAGGAAAAGGTTGGGCCTATACTTGTTATTTCTCAAAAAAATTGGGCCCGAGTTATTTGAAAAGGGTTGGGCCGACCCATATTTTAAAATGCTTGGGCCAAGTGTTCCATTTTTTGAAAGGATGGGTCTTGGTCTCATTATTGGGCTTTTTCAGAATACTAACTAAGTAGTATGTATGTCTAAATGTATGTCAAATGCATGATATAATACAAAGTATTTCACATATATGCAACACACTATTCATGGAGAATGATGTGGCTCTTGTCCCAACCTAGGGTAGGTACGTATGTATAGGGTTCTTCATGGCTCTACCCTAGTTAAGGAAGACTATAGACAAGTATGTGTGGGTAGGTTCTAACCCTATTGACAAAAGGTTCCCAGTTTGGAATTTCATCCTCCCCCATTGGGGTCCGAATAAAACTCATACTGAGTGGAGTGGTTCGCGGGTCCCATCAAGCTCTGCCACGAAGGGACTGACGCTATTACACTCCTATCTAGTCCTAATAAGGAAAGCTCGGGTATAGAGCGTGAGAGTGTGTGAATTCAATTTTTTAACCTAATCCCGCTATCCCCACATTTATTCACATGCTATAAACAATATGGAAACAAGATTTCTACCATTAATACATATATTCAAACGATAAGGAAACACAATATATGCAATTAATATGTTTATTAAAAAAAAAAATTTGGAAACAAAAATAAGGAAACAAAATATTTACGATTAGTATACACAATATCTATAATTAATATGCTTATTCACAATATCTAAAATTAATATGCTTATTCAGAATAATTGGAAACAAAATATCTACATTTAATGTTCAACAAATTAGGAAACAAAATATTTTTAACTAATTGAGATTATTTACAAATTATGGAAGTTAAATATTTATAATTAATCAAAGTTATTTACAAATTACAATATTTACAAAATAAGGAGTAATTAAAAGATTCACTAAATTTAAACTTGGGATAACTTCCAATTAATTAATGGCTCGACTCTCTAAGTCCCCAGCGGAGTCGCCAAGCTGTCGCGGCGTCCCTGGAGCGCGTGTGCCCCAGGCGGCGAAATTAAAATTATTTTAATATTTTCAGGAAAAATATGGTGTAGGAGTCGCCACTAACCTTTAGTGCGGTTAGAACACATGATCACTACCCCGTTAGGGGTAGAATCGGTCTACATTACCAGAGTTGGGGTCGGGAGTTCGGTTACGCGAGGGGAAGGTACGAGCACCCCCTACGCGCCCGTTCTTAAGAACGGTACCTAATTAATTTAAAATTATCCCTAAGTTAATCTAATAAATCTTTACATTACTCCTTTTTATGAATTTATAAATACATAGGAAAATAAATAAATATATACATATATTCCCTCAGAGCTTAGGGTACGTGATGCCCAAAGGCTAATACCCCTTGCAATTAAATCATAGGAATTAAAAATCGAGAAAATATTTTATCAAAATATATACTATAGTGCATATGAGGCCAAATAACGAAAACACCAAAAATAGTGATAATAATATAAATAATGATAGAAATGATAATATTGATAAATAATACTAGTAATAATAATACTAATATTAGGAGTAATAATAATAAATACCATAGTGATAACAACAATAGTAATGATGATAATAATAATAATGAATAACAATAGTAGTAATAATAATAAGTAATACAATAATGATAATAATGATAATAATAATAATAATAACAAAAATATTAATAGTAATAATAATAATATGGTTAATAAATAATAATAATAATAATAACAATAATAACAATAGGGATAATGATAACAATATTAGTAAACTAATAATAATGATAATAATAATATGCATATCTTAACAATAGAACACTTACCTTAATATGAACACACAATCAATACATATAGAAACAAAATTATCAAAAATAAGGAAACAATCTACTCATCAAGTTATGGAAACCAAGTAGCCCTAGAATCAAGGGATAACTATACAAGAGTAAGCAAATAGATAAATTATGGAAACAGTTTAAAAGCTAACATTAATATGTAAATATTTAACAAAACCACTAAATGGGAAATTGTGGAAATAAATCAAACCAAAAATTGGTGTACAACCCTAAAAATTAATATGCTATGTAAACATTGCCTTTTTAATAGTAGTATACTAATATTACAATGATGATAATAATAACATACAAATTATAATGATATAGATGATAATAACATAAATATTCTTATAATATGATAACAATTTAAGTAATAATGTACAAGCAATATAATACTAATACAATCAATATGATAACCATGCCAATAATAGACAAACAATAGAATATCAATACTAATAAAATCAATATGATAATCACAATACTAATAACAATGTTCAAACAATATAGTAATTTTGCAAATAATTGAATACAAACAATGTAACAATATTACTAATGATAAAATGTAAATAATGATATTAATACTAATAATAATATAGGAACAGTAATAATAATATAGTCAAATGTAGAATACATAGGTATATATATGTACATATATATTAACATTAACACTAAAATAAATATATATATATATATATATATATATGTGTGTGTGTGTGTGTGTGTGTGTGTGTGAGTGTTGTGTGTGCAGGAATCTCACAGTGGGTTGCTGTTGCTGGCAATGATGGAGGACGGCGGGGAGCAAGGATACTCGGGGATGAACTGGAGCTGTGGTGATCCGCAGTTGCCGGAGCTGGGCGTGAGGGCACTGTGGGATCTCGCCGGGAGCAGGAGCCGGCTGAGGAGTGGCTGGGAGCTTCGCCGCTGGAGCTGGGTTGCTGGGAGCAAGAGTGTTGGCCTCCTGGAACTGGTGCGGTGCAGGGATTGTCGTCTGCTATTCTCGTGGGTGAAGACGACGGCGAGGTTGGGCTCGGCTGGAGTTCGCTGCAGAGGATGGAGGGCGATGGCGTGATCTGGTGGGGCAGCCGTGCTGGAGAAGATGGCCGTGAAGTGAGGGGGGCA
Source organism: Malania oleifera (assembly GCF_029873635.1). NCBI lineage: Eukaryota > Viridiplantae > Streptophyta > Magnoliopsida > Santalales > Ximeniaceae > Malania > Malania oleifera. Next base: position 11,641,455 of record NC_080423.1, on the reverse strand, counting down.
TCGGCGACGGTGCCGGTTGCTGGAACAAGGTCTGGCCGAGGAGTCGTGAACAGATGGAAGAGAGACGACGCCAGGCTGCGGTGCAGAGTTGGGATATGACGACCCTGTGCTGGTGGCCGTGTGGGGTTTATGAAGGCGAAGATGGGATGTGGCTGTGCGCTCTCTCGCCGGTGAGATGGAAGATGAGATAGAAGAGGGGAGGGTTTTTCTTTTTGTTTGCTGCTCTGCGCCCCCCTCCCGTGCGCTCTGCCCTCCCTTGACCTTTTATAACAAAAATTCCCCAAAACCCTAGCTAAATAATAAATAATAATAATAATAAAATAGAAGTAAAAAACAAAAATAAGTAATAATAATAATACTAATGATAATAATAAAATAATAATAATAGTAATAACAAAGATAAATAAATAAATAGAATAATAATAATAATAGTAATAATAAAGGTAAAAATACTAATATTAAAAATAATGTCAATAATAATGAAAATAATAAATAATAATAATAATAATAATAATAATAATAATAAACAATATAAATAGAAATAAAAATAAAAGTAATAATAGTAATACTAATGAAAAATAATCATAATAATAATAATAACTAAAATAATAGTAATAATAGTAATAAAAATACCAATAATAATGATAATAAAAATAATAAAAATAATAATGAAAATAATAAATAATAATAATAATAAAATAGACGTAAAAAATAAAAATAAAAGTAATATTAATAATACTAATGAAAAATAATAATGATAATAAAGAAAATAATAATAATAATAATAATAATAATAATTATAATAATAATAAGATTAGTGAAAATTAATAATAATAATAATAATAATAAGAATAAATAAAATATTAATAATAATAATAATAAAATAACAATAATAATAATAATAGTAATACATATATTGGGCCTGGGTAAAAATGGGGTGTCTACAGATGTTATATAAGAAGCAGTTTATTTTGAGTTATAAATATTAAAACTCATTTGTCACACACTGTTATAATTTATTCCACCCTTACTGAGAAGTGTCTCACCCTAGTGGATTAACAATTTTTCAGGTTCTTTTGGAGACCGGGTTTGAAGGCCTAGGCTGGGACTGTTTGTGATAGTTTCTTTTTGGGTATTGTGAGATACTAATATATGTATAGATATATTTGTACGGAATTACGTTTTAAATGCTGGTTGTGGATAAAGTTATTTGGATGTTATAGTGTTGATTTTTGGTTGTTATATAGAACTCTGGTATTTATTTGAGGTTATTTATTCATGTGCCGCTGCGTGTATGTTAATTATGGTATCAGATACAGGTGATTGAAACACCTGGCACTCGGGCCCCACTTGGCGGGTCGGGGCGTCACAGAAGTTGCTTCTAATACAAGAAAATTTGTACTGATATGCACAAGTAATAATCAATGCACTTCTATATGATAGATCTATAAGCTCAGTGAAGATATGTGCTACTCTCAAGATATTGTCAATATGCAATTAAAGTGTGAGAGTGTGCTACAACAATATCTTTGAAACAATGTATATCAATATATCAATCACAAACATATTAAGTGCTTGTTTAAAAGACATCCTTCGTAATCAAAATTTGAGCTAATCAGTAAGGGAATCAAAATGTTTCCTTGGAGCTTGAAATATAAAGATTCTCTAATCTTGGTTCACCATCTCCTCCGTAGGAAATCTAGTCAACACATGTGTCATAAGCACTACTATAATAAATTCCTAACGTATTAAGTGCTTGTTTAAAAGACATCCTTCGTAATCAAAATTTGAGGTAATTGGTAAGGGAATCAAAATGTTTCCTTTGAACTTGAAATATAAAGATCCTTTAATCTTGGTTCGCCATCTCCTTGGTAGGAAATCTTTACTAAACCATGATCACATCAGGTAAAGATTCATCATTTCATTGGTTCGTATCCTTACTCTAAATTGTGATAATATCTAAAGGATGTCTTCCAATCTCCAAAGAGCATTCTTCAAAACATTTATATACTCATAAACTTTCTTTTCCCAATCTGTTAGAACATATTCACCAACAAGAAAATATTCTGAATTTTTGTCCTACCTCTTTTAAATACTCTTCTGAACTTGATGAAAATGTCACGACTTAAGAGTATTTATCCTTTACTTCTCCCAAAAAGCTCTCAAACATTAAAATCAAATCAATTAGAGCTTCTTTTTGTTATCAAGTGACTAAAATGATTGCTACAGGATTCAATCTAGATGATATTCACAGAAACCTATGCACAAGCAGTAAATCTCCATAGCCATTTTGATCTTGTGCCCCTCCCGTATTGAAAATCATAAGAAAAGATGTAAATAAAGGCTTAAAACACTTAAAGAAATATTTATTGTGACGTTTTAGTCCAATAAGCCTATGCATCCAAAGTCAAGTCTAAATCATTGAAAATCTTAGAAGACTTAGCTAAAGAACTTGAAAAATAAGGCATGATTTGGATAAGTACTTAATTAAGGGGGGCCATCTTTCTCTCAGGGTTTTATAAAATTAAAATGCTCTAATGATCATTCCTATGTTCATATGCCTTTATGAAAAACAACACTGCACTGAACTTATAACTATCCACTGTTATTCATTGTTCATATTATCTTCTTGATGGATAGCTTATCTTGAACTGTTGATTTTACTATGGGGTTGCATGCGTGTATCGAATGCCTCTTGCATGGCAGATGCAGTGTATTGAGTATTGCATGATGGTAGTGTTTATAGGTTCTCACATGCTTGAACTGGAAGATATCTGCATGATGCAGATTATTTTGCCTTGCCTACTTGAATCTATCAGGTTTTTGGTGCATGTTTATATAGGAAAATGTTCAATTTACAGACAGCATGCTGTCGAAATTTCGTGAAATTTTCCCAAAACAAAACCATGTACCAAATTGACCATGATTTAATGTATATGAAAAATTGAAAGGATGAGTGAATCAAAAGAATAGATTATTGAATCTCATCGTCGATTAGAAATGGCATGCATAAAAATATACATAAGGGAGTTGAGCTCGTCTTAGAAAAGGCATGAAGGACTCATATGCATCTTACAGATTCATTTCTTGAATATTGAGGCTTACTATAACCTTGAACATCATATCCAGCTTTTATGGCTTTATATTTAGATATGAATTGTTCTTAGTTATGTGCTATACAGTATGCCTTAATATCTATTTAGGCCTTTTGGGTTGACTATACTAATCAAGTGATAAATATATAAACATTCAGTATAGTTGGTCCAAGGAATCGAAAAATAACTTCTTATACTGCTTGGCAAATTTATTCTTTGCTAGTATAAGTAGTTCATCTCGTTTTGTCTTGTACTCAAACTGAGGGGGAGCAACTAAAATTTGAATACTACGGCTCTAAAAATTTAAGCTCTCTCACATTTATACTCATATCCTTCATATTTTGTGAGAACTGCATCTACTATCCATAATGAATTGCATATCTATATTTTGTTTTATGGATATTGAAAATATTAATAATCACAGCTTGAATTGTCTTGGACTATACTGAATATCCTGCATGGTTTGAATGATGAGCTTACTTGTAATCAATCAGGTCATTGATTTACTTTTTGGAAATTGCTCTATTTTCAAATGGCATGCTACCAAAATTTCTAAAAATTTTCTTCCCAAAATTAAATCATTCACTTAATTTACTATGTCTTGTGTTTACTTTCCTACTTTAGCCCCTTCTTGCTGATGTCTCGATAAAAACCTTGTGTCACTCTTTCCTTATACTTTTTAATTTCCTGCATTTGCTTGCTTATTTTATCTATTGATATTACTACTTGAATATTTGAGTATTAATTTGTGGTTGATTTGGAAATACTAGAACTATAGTACTTGTGCAAATTATTTGTTCATATATCTGCTAAAGTAATACTTCTTTAAACCGACCCTAGGTTATGATATACTGTTGTAAAACATTTGACCAAGAAATTTTTAAAATCTCCAATTCATCCCCTTCCCCCCCCCCCCCCCTCTTGGGATTACACCTACAATCACACAAGCAACTAAGGATGCCAGCTAACATTAACACTAATACTGAGTATACCTTCTAATAAGAGGAGGAACCACCTGCATCATTTGGACGAGCTTGGCGCATCATTTCTTTCATCTGCGCTCTCTAGTTATTCATGGCTTCCATCTCCTCTTTCTAGGCGGCCATCTTTTCTTTCATCTGTCGGTTCTCCGCTCCCCAAGTGGAGACCTGTTCTTTCAGCTGTTGGTTCTCCATTTCCATCGTTTGCATCTAGAGAACCATCTCCTCCCTTTAAGACTCGGCTTCCCTACGCATTCTATCAAGCTCAACATGAGACGTCATGATCAAAGAAGATTATGATGTTGGAGCGATGTATCCACTGCCAAGACCATTCAACCAGCCCTTCACGCGTTCCCCAAGCACCTGAGTGCAAATCTCATCATCTGTCATTCATTGACCCCCCTTTAGAACCAGTGCATTCCTCAACTCGACCATCCTTGCCTTTTTTTTAGTCATGAAAAAGTAGAAAATAAGGAAATAAAAATACAACTTTGATGTTTTGAATAAAATAATGAACTAAATAATATATTTGACTTACATGTTTCCTCTGCGCACCCTGGCACTACTCCCCCGATGGCCTCTGACGTGTTCTCTAATAAAGATCTGACCTCGGCTCCAGCTCGCTAGTGATGGGATCACGCTACATTATCATGTAAAACGTCATTAATATTAATTTGGAGGTGTAAACATAAATAACACTTGTCATGTAATGCTTAGATAGTTTTATAGCAATAATCTTTCAATGATTGACAAATAACTTCGACCCACCGCAATGCGTCATATCTAGTTTGCTACAGTTCGCATCATTTTTCTCACAAATAACCTACAAAAAAAAATGTAATGACTTCTCATTAATTAGAGACATCAATATGACAAAGTAGTTATAACAATACAAACAGATCACCTAATAGGTTGGGTCGCAGAAATGACAACACACCACCTCCCAATTCTCCAAGGACATCGTGTCGAATGGGTGAGCTTCAGCCTGATCTTTCATTTTCCTAAAATACTTGCGCATTTTAGTGTGAAAGCTCTTGAACCGAAAATTTTTTTGATTTTATAGTGACAGTCATAGGCTATTACTAACAGTTTGTATAATTTGTCACTAATAAGTATTTGTCATGGCGAATATAGTGACAAATTTAAAATTGTCGCTAATACTAATAAAACCATGACTAATACTATTAGTGACGATTTTTTATTATTAGTGATGGTTTAAACCATCACTAATAACCTTATTTATTGTAGTGATTTCAAAAACCAGTCCAATCATTACAGAACTTCACCACATCTTCCTTGGCCTGTACACGGTCATTCCAAAAGATATGAACTTCAAAACGTTTAAATTAAAAGAATCTTTTCAACCAATATTCACTATTATATAAATGATAGCTCTTCCATCTTTTTCGTCCACTATGTTAAGAACAATCCCAATTCCGAATTGGCCAAATAAAGACTGATATGGAGTTTGAGAGGTCCGACTCATCAGTTAGGTCAGTTTCAAAGTATTTTGTCAAGATTCTCGATCTTAATTTAAAAATTTTGAAGTTGATACCTTTGGAATGACCGTGTATAGGCCAAGGATATTGTGGTCAAGTTCTTCAATGATGAACTAATTTTTTAAATGTCATAAAGCTTAAGAAAGATCTTTTGAAGTCGTTCATTAATCACAGTACTAAAAAGGAATGGCATACACGCAAAAGAAACAGTTTGGTTCAAATATCTATGCATGGGTGGGTTGCTCATGAAGATGACTACAATTTAGATGAGCTAGTAGGAGACTATCCTCATAGTAGTGGACAAATAGGAACAATTACTGATATTGTCAAGGAAGCAAAACAAGGAAGACTATTAGTGACGGTTTATTAAATTCGTCGCTAATAATAAACTATTAGTGACGGTTTTTTAAAATCATCACTAATATACTTAAATAATTTTTTTATATTTTTTAAATAAAAAGAATATATTAGTGACTTTTAATAAATTCATCACTAATAATAGACTAATACTGACGATTTGCATAAACCGTCAGTAATACATTTGACTTTTTCCTAGTCAACAAATGCATTATTAGTGACGGTTTAATGTTACTAATACAAGACAAATAGTGACAATTTAGAAGAACCGTTACTAATAATGCATTATTAGTAATGGTTTCTAAGAACCGTCACCAATATTGTTGACTTTTCCTGGTCAAAAAATGCATTATTAGTCACGGTTTCACAAACTGTTACTAATACGAACCTATTAGTGTTGCTTTACATAAACCGTCACTAATAATATACTATTAATGATGGTTTTTTGAACTGTTACTAATATAGTTAAATAAATGATTACACGTCAAAGTTGCATTATTAGGCATTTAAATTTGTGCATTAAAGATTACAATTCTAATTAAATGTCTGATTATGTTCAATATTTTAACATCAAGGTCAATTTATAACATTTTGGTTTTTATTCGATAATTTACAGATTTTTTGTATCCTATTATTCCAGGAAAAATTTTGGAAATTAAATCAAAAATTAAAATTGCCCGTGCGTGGCCTGTGCGTAGGCTGTATACGTGAGCCACAAACAAAGTCGTGCCATATTAAATGAAGCTTGGAGCTTGGCCGTGTGGAGAGCTAAATGAGCTGGGATTTATGAAGCCTTGACATGACTAAGCAACCGGAGCCCATCCACTTGGAGCAACCGAATTGAAGAGAGTCTCGTGAGAATGAACGTGAATGTGGAGAAGGGCATAAGAATTGGAGTGTGGGTCGTGTACATACACCATGAGAGCTGGGCTTTCTGGGGCATTCGTGTGTGAGTGCTGGGCTGCATATACTGAGCCGGTGTGTGCGTTGGGAAGAAAAGAAAGAAAGAAAAAAAAAAAAAAAAAGAGGCCAGGCTTGATTCGACCTGGCCATGCATGACAAAAGGGGTTGGGCAATAACTTTTAGAAGGGGGCTTGTAGGGTAGCCATGAAGGGAGGATATTAGGTTTCTTGTAGGTTTTCTTTTACGTAGATAGCAGTTTTAGGAGTAGGTTTAAGGGGCTAGTGCAGCGCTGAACAGTGGAGGACTCGAGACTAGAGCAACATTGTTGCAACAGTTCTCCACACCAACCCGACGACAACTTACTATCTCTCTCTCTCTCTCTCTCTCTCTCTCTCTCTCTCTCTCTCTCTCTCTCTCTCTCTCTCTCTCTCTCTCTTATTACTTTGCTTTATTTTTATTTTTATTTTTCTCTTGAAGTATTGTTAAAGTTTATTTTTTTTTTAGCAACAGCAAATTTTAATTTTTTTTTTATGCTTTAATTAATTATTGTTGCTTTAGGTTTGTTTGGGACTGTTTAATTTAGCTTTTCTTCATATTATTTAAATACCATGTTTTAGGATTCAACAACTTCTTTGGACATTCTATTAATAAAGTTCACATTTTGATTTAGTATTTTTGTGAGAGTTTAATTTTGCTTGATCTCAACATTAAATTTGGTATTTTTATTTAGTTGAATTTTATTATTTTGGGTAGTTGGTTTTTATTTAGTTGAATGATTGCAGGGTTATTTCTTTCGTGATCCTAATATTGAGTTTGGCATTTATTTAGTTATTCCATGTGTGTTTAATTTTTAGTTAGAGTTTAATTTTGTCACAAAAATCTCAAAAATCCAAGAAATTGAATCTGAAATGTATTTAGTAAACTTTTCTTTTCTTAATTTCTTTTGGGATTACACAAAGTTTAGAACTAAACTGCATTCCCTGAGGAGACGATCTGACCCTTGGGCTAATTATTACATGACCGAACTCCTATACTTGGGATAGCCTTCGCGCTGCTCATTTTTAGAGTGAGTCAAGTTTTGGGCGCTGTTGCCGAGAAATGCAGATCTAGTTTCAAACTAGTGTTTTTTCCTTTTATTTTGTTTTTCTTCATGAAAAAAAAGTGAGAGAAAAAAAAAGGTTTTGAAAAAAAAAATGGCTGCACCTGCACCACGCATGCTTATGGATTTTTTACAGGCCACACGAATCACTACACTGTCTTACACTGCTTTACCTAATAATGCATTTAATTTCTTGATTAAGCATGGGACGAGGTCGGTGATACCTCAGTTCCACAGGACGGAATCTGAGTGTCCTTATTAGAACCTGGGGGATTTTGAGTTAACTTGCAATACTGTTATTACTAGAGCTTGAATTGATGAATTTACTAAACTTCGTTTCCTCTTTGAAGGATAAGGCGGAGATGTGGTTTAATTTTTTAAGACCTCACTCTATCTCTTATTTGGCTGATATGGAATGTGAATTTCTACATAAGTTTTGTCCCTTATTGAGAATTCAATTTTTGCAGGAACAGATCATTTAGTTTATGCAAAAGGGTGACGAGACTTTTCAAGCTTACTGGGAGAGGTTCAAGGATCTAATAAATATTTTTCCACATCATGGGTTTGAATCATGGAGGTTAGTCAATTATTTATATACAGCTTTTACTCCTGATTGCAAACAATTTATCCAAACTATGTGCAATGGAGAACTCTTTAACAAAGAACCGAATCAGACACTATCATTCTTTGATTACTTAGTTCAAAGTGTCCAACAATGGAATACACAATACGATCAAGCACCAATGGCAGTACAACCTCTCAGTGCAAATGGTGGTGGAGGTAAATAGGAGGTCAAAGAGGAGAATGATCTCCAGGCTCTTGTTGCTGCACTGGAAAAGAGGGTAGAAGAATCAGAAAATGAGAGTCGTGCTGATCAGATACAATCGTAAAATTGGGTTAACAAGGCTCCAAATCAGCCATTCTCGAACACCTACAATCCGATAAGAAGGAATTACCCGAGTTTCTCATGGGAGAATGATCAATCTAGTCCATACTCTTCACAGTTTCAACGGCCTCCTCAGTCTTATGCACTACCTTTATAGCCGACATATTATCCAGTTGCTCCTTCACATTAGTATCCACCACAGCAAATCTATCAAAGCTACGCACTTCCAGGATTTTAATCTAATGAAGCTCCTGTTCCACCGACGACACCTTTTGAGGATAGCATGGCACAAATGGCTAATACACTTCAGGAACTTATGCAAATTAATACTCAGACAATAAATGAATTGCGGGCACCATTAATGAGTTGAGCACGCAATTGAGTACCTTAGAACAACGGTAATTTCCAGCACAATCTCATTCTTATCCTTAAGTATATCAGCAACAACATCAACAAGTACATGATGTCTCAGGGGATCCTCTTGAGATAGAGAAGGTCGTTAGTACTCTGAGAAGTGAAGAAGAAGTTTCCCGACCTGAGATACCCATCAACAGAAAAACAATCGCCTTGAAACCTGAAGTTGCAACTGAGACAAATGAAGCTAAAGAAAAGTCGAAGGAAGCGAGTCTAGAATTGAAGGAGTCGTCATTCCAGCCAGATACTCAAGTGCAGTCTGCAATTGTGGAGCTGTCATCCCAGCCAAATATTCAAGTGCAAGATATGGCCATGGAACCATCATTCCCTACCGGAGTAAATGTCAAGGAGTACAATGCTGAAACAATTCCTTGCAGTGGTAAGGTGATGGGTACACCCGATAAAGAGGGTAAGCAGAATGGTAAGAATTTAACTCTCAAGGAACTAGGTAAAAATTTTAATGTTGATGCTTATGAAGAACTAAAGGTAACTATTCCGACAACTTTTCCTCAAAAACCAGTTCTTAAAGAAGTAAATTTCCTAGAAAACATACTGAATAAAGATCATTTTTTGTTAAAACAAGGAAGGCAGTCTGCACATGTTTTGTCTAGTACCTTAGAACGTATTGATTTATTTGAGGCTAACCTTTGTGCAGGTAACAAGATTGATTCATTGTGGTGGCTCAAATTTGGAGACCCGCCAGTTTAATTTATAAAACTGCACCTACCATATGAAATTCCTCTAAAGCCTCCATCCGACAGACTGTGATGTTTTTCTTTCCTTTCTTTTCATTTTATTTTACCTTGTTTATTTTTAGTTAATTTTCAGGTACATTTTTCCTTAATTTCAGTTTTATTTTCCCTTACTTCTCTACCCAGGTACGCTCTATTTCCCTTGTGCACATCTACACATCTTTTCTATTTCCCCTATGTTTTCACATTGAGAACAATGTTCCACTTTAGTTTTTTGGGGGGGGGGGGGATGAGAAAATACATTGAAAAAAAAAAATTTATGAATGATTAGGCCATGATTAACACTGATTTATACCCTTTACATACTTGCATATAACCTAGGAGCTACACACTTAAGTTGTATAGTGGGTTATTTATGTGTAGTTTCTCTTCATATGGTTAATATAGGAATTGTAACTCTATGCAGGTTGACTAGTAGTTCATTTGTGTTAATCTGGCTATATAAACTCTTGTATTTACATGGTATCTTATGAGATTGAAAAATACACGTTCACGTGGCTTGTAGCCCTTAGGATTCCTTGTAAGCATTGAGAGAGTGGTCATGGCGACTTTGACACCTTGTGAGGTACTATTGAGCCATTTATCATTCTTTTGAGTTTTGACGTCAACTCAGAGTTCATGAAACTCAACTTTTCCTTTTTTTCTAGATATTATTTGTACACTAGTCTTAGTTTTTGACTTGTTTGCTTAGAGGTGACATCCAGTGGGAAGATAGAAACCTAGGTCTTATAGCCTACTCAAGATGTAAAGGCTGAGCCACCCCTAGAAATAGACTTAGTTCATGAACTACTGTTCGAACTTAATTCACATGGGTGGTATAGACAACAACATAAGTGTAATGATTGTCCTAATTGACCATGAAAAGAAAGAAATTGAAGAATGAGCATGAAAAAAAAAGAAAAAAGAAATAGAAATGCACTAGAATGGGGTGAAAGATTAATACCTGCTCCACACAACCACAATAAAAAGTCAGGGACATGACACATATTCTCCATATATGAAGACTCTTCAACTGCTTAATGCCTCAAAAATATTCATGTCTGGTTTGTGAATAAGTTTATCTAGGGTCGTTTTGGTTGGATATGGTGAGTAGGTAAGAAGATGCTAGGGTGAAGGACCCAACACCTCATAAATAGGTTAGATCCCTTTCAGACTAGTCCACTCCATACATTTAGCATTTTTTTCTTATAGTATGTTGGATGTTTGATCATGACACTCCTCCTCACATATGATGAGTGAAACCATCCTTTTTTGAGTGTTTTTTAGGGTATGCCAGTTAAGCCGAGCCAAAATGGTTGTTCTGTAGGTGTCCTTTGGTATCCTAGGTGTAACGAGTCATACACATTACACATGCCTTGAAATTTTACCTATTTATACTTGAATTTATATGGCTACATTAACTCTGAATTGTAATTACTGGTTAACTTTATATGAGCATACTGTTCTTAATAGTTATATAATTGAAATTAGGAATAGCTTCCCAAGAGGGGGGGTGAATTGGATTCTAATAGTTTCTTTTCATTCCTTTTAAAATACCTTAAACTTCTTTTATTTATTTTAACCAATTCTTGACTTATTTTTTAATTCCTTAATCAATCAAGAACTTAGTTCTCTTATCCAATCAATTAAACACAATCTTCAAAGCAAACAATCAATTTATTTGCCAAGTACAAGTTAAACAACAAACAACCAAACCAAGATATAAAGTATTCAGCAATTTGGTAATATAAGATCTTGAGATAGTTTATTTGTTTATATAAGTCCTGTGATTATGAATTATAATTTATGCTTACTGAAGTAAAGCCCTGTATAAATAAATCCAATCACTCTTTCCAAATATTTAGAATTCAAATAAACTCTTGGTAAATTTATCTTTGGGGTGTTAACCAAGTAACGTACTCCCGTATGGTTTCCGCAAGATATGGTGTAACCAACGTACTCCCTTTCGGTTTCCGCAACCCAAATCAAAATTGGATTTTAAGTTTACTTGATTTCCAAATATGCATAGTATGTATAATTTAGATATTTAAATCATCCACGCAGTTGTATATGAACTGAAATTAAAGAATAGGGAAAGAGAGAGTGAGACGGAGATTTTTACGAGGTTCGGCTTATACCTAGCCTACGTCCTCGCCTTTGGCAAACCACCAAAGGATTCACTAAACCTGTTCTGTTGACGGGTGGAACAAAACCGATTACAACACTCCTTGGTTAAGGCTAGAGCCTGCCTTCTCCAAACGATATTCCCTCGTTCGGTCACTCCTTACATAGGCTAGAGTCTGCCTCTCTAAGCAATATCCCCTTGCTTAACCAACAATCCAAACACCTTGGAACGTCAATGAACTACAAGAAACATAAAATAAAATCTGCGTACAAGTATACTCTCTCAAAGAGCAAGTTAGTACAATTTCAGCACTATATACTTAAATGTAAAATATCAATAGGAAATAGAATAAAGCTCAAGTGTAGAATTCACCAATATCCTTCTTAGAAGAGGATTAGCAGTAGGAATTCAAAGGAAGAAGGATCAACACTTCAGAGTTCTCAGCAAAAGAATTTTCCAATGAGTGAGCAAAAGAACTTATGAAGAACAAGAATACTTTCAGCTTCTCAAAACAGATTTTTCAATTCTTAGTTTTTTTTTTTTGTTTTAAAAAACCATGTATTTATAGGCTTTCAAACTTGCAAAAGTTTCCTTAAAGAATTTCCCTATTTATTAGAATATTTAAGGTTCAAACGGCTATAATTTAAAACATTCGAATTTTAAAAATTTGCCCGTTGAACAATTTTTAAATGTCTGACAGCAGTGACCTCGTTTCAGTGTTTTGACCATAACTTTTTCTATATAACTCCAAATTAGGTGATCTTAGTGTCAAACGAAATCTAAGAGAAAATCCTACAACTTTCGTGTTTATCACTATTTAAAATAATGAATTATTGATAGATAAAAATTCACCTCAATGCGGCTGTATAAAAACTGACAGCATTTGGGAAAAAAACTCTTTTTGGTGCTCTTTATTCCAAAAATGATTTTACCCTTTTTAAAATAATTTTTGACCTTATAAAAATATTATTTAGGTAATTTAAAAAGTATCTAGGTCTAATAAGTTAACCTAAGAGCTTCAAAATATTTCAAATGATATTTTAAACATTAAAGCACTTACATGAGACTTCTAAAATATTAACATTCTAAGTTCTTGAGTCTTCATGCTTTGTCCTTTGATTGAATCCATCTTTTCTTCAAACTTCCATATTCTTTAAGCTTTCTTACTTTGCCTTTCTATGGATCTTTTGACTTTGATATACCTTGGCTTTCAACAACTTATTCATGTCCTCATGTTCTTCAACAAGTAATTCATGTCTTGGCTCATTTAAGCTTCATTTGATCCTTGTGAGCACTTTGACCTTGCTTTCATCATATTTGATCCGTGTTGGCACTTTGACCTTACTTTCACATATATGAATCCTGAAATATCATTACTCACACAATTACATTAAATTTCACTTATTTGTTAGCATCAAAACAAGATAACAAGATTTTAAGCCTTGTAAGGCCAACAATAATAATGAAACTTGCATGAGTGACTCGCTTTGGAGTTGCATGAATTGTGTATGAATGAGCTTGTGTGTAATCTCGTGATATTCCTGTGTTTGAAATAGTATATTTGTGTTGTATGTGCTTTCATTTAATATTCACTAAAATTGGTGTTTGTGAGTATCACCCTGAATTGCATTTGCTAGAGACTAGCAAAATGTTAGTTTTGGGGGGGGGGGGGGTGTGATTATGCGTCAAAGTTGCGTAATTAGGCATTTAAATTCGTGCATTAAAGATTACAATTCTAATTAAATGTCTGATTGTGTTCAATATTTTAACATAAAACTCAATTTAAAACATATTTTTGCAGATTTTTATTCGATAATTTATAGATTTTTTATATCCTATTATTGCAGGAAAATATTTGAAAATTAAATCTGAAATTAAAATTGTTCGTGCATGGTCCATGCATAGGCTGTATACGTGAGCCACAAATGACGTCGTGCCATATTAAATGAAGCTTGGAGCTTGGCTGTGTGAAGAGCTAAATGAGTTGGGCTTCATGACGCCATGCGTGACTACGCAACCGGAGCCTGTGCACTTGGAGCAAACAAATTGAAGAGAGTCTCATGAGAATGCACGTGAACATGAAGAAGGGCATGAGAATTGGAGTGGGGGCCGTGTACATACACCATGAGAGTTGGGCTTTGTGGGGCATGCGTGCATGAGTGCTGGGCTGCATATACTGAGTTTGTGTATGCATTGGGAAGAAAAGAAAGAAAAAAAAAAAAAAAAAAGAGGCCAGGCTTGATTTGACCCGGCCATGCACGAGAAAAGGGGCTGGGCAGGAGCTTTTAAAAGGGGGCTTGTAGGGCAACCTTGAAGGGAGGATATTAGGTTTCTTGTAGGATTTCTTTTAGGTAGATTGCAGCTTTAGGAGTAGGTTTTAGGGGTTGGTGCGGCACTGAACAAGGGAGGACTCGAGACCAAAGCCACACTGTTGCTGCAGTTCTCCACACCAACTCGATGGCAGCTTGCTCTCTCTCTCTCTCTCTCTCTCTCTCTCTCTCTCTCTCTCTCTCTCTCTCTCTCTCTCTCTCTCTCTCTCATTACTTTGCTTTATCTTTATTTTTATTTCTCTCTTGAAGTGTTGTTGGAGTTTAATTTTTTTTAGCATCAACAAGTTTTAATTTGTTTTTTTCTGCTTTAATTAATTATTGTTGCTTTAAGTTTATTTAGGACTATTTAATTTAGCTTCTCTTCATCTTATTTAAATACCTTGTTTTAGGATTCAACAACTTTTTTGAACATTCTATTAATAAAGTTCACATTTGTATTCAATATTTTTGCGAGAGTTTAATTCTGCTTGATCTCAACATTAAATCTGGTATTTTTATTTAGTTGAATTTTATTATTTTGTGTAGTTGGTTTTTATTCAGTTGAATCATTGCAGGGTTATTTGAACCAATAATGATAATAAGGGCACATACACATACAAGTAAATAGTGAAAGCAATAAACATGATCCTAAAACATCAAGAAAATAATAATAATTGATGACAGACTTGCTAAACGTCCCACCTGGGAGTATATAAAGTCAAAGGGGGGCTGAATGGACTCTTTTCATGTATTTGAAATTTTCTCTACAAAACAAAATACTTGGAAGGATTCAAGCAATTATATCACAATATAGGTAAAGTAAATCAAGCACAGGACAAATAATAAAGAGTAGGGTAGAGAAATATCAACACCAAGATTTTTACACGGTTCGGCACCAAGCCTACGTCCATGCCTTAGCACCAAGTGAAGGATTCCATAATCCACTAAGGATACTCATTCACCGGTAAAGAAGCCTTACAACTTGGGAACAAATCCCTACCACGCTCACCAAGAACCTTCACTTCAGTTTACAAAGAACCTTCACCGAACGGTTCACAAGGAACCTTTACAACAAGAAGATGATTTATAAAGAAATACTCCTCAAATGAGCTAAAATCAATTACAATTCAAACCTCACACAATTCTCTCAAGTAATGAATCAGACAAGATTGGAGAGTAAGAGAGAATGAGCACTTGTAATGAAGAACTAATATGCAAAGTGCTTAGGTTTTGTAATCAAAGATGTTTTTCACTAAGAATGATCAAAAACCACACTAAACAAGTCTATGGACTTGTGTTTATAGTCAAAAACACGAGCTAGCCGTTATTGGACTATTGGGAGCAAATCCCAAAAGAAACTAGTCATTTTCTAGCCATTCATGCGCTGTTCACGATGCACATCGTCGATTATTGACCTCCACTCATCGACTAGTAGCCCCCATTCGTTGACTTGTAACACTCTACTAGCAATTGTTAACATTCTACCTGAAATTGTCGATGAATTGCACCTAATCATTGATGAGTTCGCCGAATTAGAAAAATTCATCAACATGAAAGTTGTGGGAAATATATTTTGAGTTTAGGATTCTTTTGACAAACTCTTTAATTTAACTTTGAAAACTATGTATGCTAAGTTTGTGACTTTGTGAAATCCTATAAACTCATGTGTCCTAGTATGTGTGTGCATTTGCTCAACTCTTTCTCAGAAATCATGTATGAAATAAAATCACAAGAGTTACACAATGTTCCTACCTCACACAACCCATATTAAATAAAATTCAACATAAAGCTTCCTTTGGTTGTGCTTGAGTCCTTTCCGAGTGAGTGTCCTTTTGATCTTTCCTACCCGACGTCAACTCTATCCAATCTTTACCTTTGATCCAATACTTAGTGAATGTGTCACTTGTATATATACTAAACATAATCTGCAAAGATATGAGAACACTAGGGATCACAAATAGATTAATATCATCAAAACACAATAAACATGATGATGTAGCCACCAAGGCTAACAAGACTAATGTAAACAATAGTCCAATATTAACAACAATTAAAACATCTGAGCCTATACAAAAACATCAAGTAACATATATAGAATTAACAAAAAGGTTGATGATATTTCATATGAACCTTCCTTAGAACCAAAGAAGACTTAGGAATTAAAAAAAAAATGATCTTATACTAATTGAACCCACTCATTTGTTATGTTCAACTTATGTTTGAGGAGAACAAAAAAGTTCAATGTCGTTGATTTTTTCGCTTAAACAGCCAAAGCAACTGATTAATCACCCCTAGTTGCATTGAAGTGCTAGCTCCTTAGAGCTTTGCTCTGATGCTACTAGAATCACCCCTAATTCACCTATGCTAGGCATGGCTGCCCCTTTACATATAAATTTTATACTAGTTGATTAACATTCTCTTCTACTTCCGGGATAGTATATTTGGCTACAAAATCAACAAGGACTTGCACCTTTATGACAAGAGAAAATTGATATTTTTTAGTACCAAGTTAGCTTATCGATAGTTAGATCCCATTTCATTAACTTTTTTTAGTTCTCTAGTTTCTAAAGCAATTGTTTAACTACTTAATATGTCAAAACTATTACCAAATGAATGAGGAGTACAGTCAAAGCATTTGAGATTTGGAATGTGGTAAAGAGATCATTGTTTTTTGAGTTTTGTTAGCGTGTCAAAGTTACGTAATTAGGCATTTAAAATTGTTAATTAAATATTACAATTTCACTTAAATATATGATTATGTCTCATATTTTAATATTGAGCTCATTTGATAATTTTAAGATAATTATCTTATTTTGTCGAAAATTTATGGATATTCATGTTTTATTATTGTATGATAATTTTTAAAAATTAAAGTCGAAATTAAAAATGTACGTGAATCATGCACATGACCATATGCAAGCATTTGTTTGAAGCCTTGTGCGTGTATAAAATTGAAGAGACAGGTGCATGCATGCATGAGCTTGAGCATGTAAAGAGGCCATGCGCAAGGAGTTAAAGGCCGACCTTGTGAAGAAGAGGTCTGCCATGCATGTGTGTA
The DNA here is from genome assembly GCF_029873635.1 of Malania oleifera. Lineage (NCBI taxonomy): Eukaryota > Viridiplantae > Streptophyta > Magnoliopsida > Santalales > Ximeniaceae > Malania > Malania oleifera. The sequence continues at coordinate 11,623,999 of NC_080423.1, read as the reverse complement.
CGTGAAATCAAAAACTAGGTTGTGTGCATGCATTAAAGAAAAATATGGGCTTGACAAGACCACGCTAACCATGGGTAGATGGTAGCAATTGAGGAAGCATGCGTGGAGGATGGGCGTGGGCTGGCAGCCGAGACAAAGGCCATGCGCTGGGGGATTTGAACGGAAGAGCTGGACTTGGGAACCGTGGGTTATGCACTGGGTCGTGAATAAGCAACTAGCAGCAAAGTGGGGCTCGGATTGCTTGATGTGATCACGTGGGAGATGTATGCACAGAGGATGCGCTGGGCGTGCATGATAATTGGGGGCAGCTGAATATACATATAAAATAAAGGAGATTTTGAGAGTAGGGTTAACGTTTAGCTTTTTCTTGTGGAGTTCCAGTATCGCACAATAGGGTTGGGGGTAGCAGTGTTCGAGCAGCAAACTCGGGCAGCAGCAGCTTGGGTTCTCTCTCTCACGGCTATTCTCTCTCTCTCTCTCTCTCTCTCTCTCGTTTTCATTTTATTTGAAGTCTCTAGTGGAATTTCAAATTCTGTTTGGGGTTATTTATACTATTAAATTTAGTTTGTCTTTTCTTTTTGTTTAATGTCAATGTTGGAATGAACTTTGGTTTGGATTATTTTTCATTGTTAAGTTCGATATGTTCTTTGCAAAATCTTTCTCTAGAATTTGAATATTTGTTGGATTCTATTTATCTAAAGTTATCTTAGTTATTATTGTGTTTTAGTTTATTATTTAAGTTGTTAAAGAGTCAAGTTCATTTTCGATGGAACTATTGTTGGATTAAGTTTAATTTTTGTTTAAGTTATTGATTGAGTTAAATTTAATTTTTGAGTTGGTGTTTAATTGCAGATTTTATGGTTGAATGCTTAAGTTGAGTAATAAAGTTTTCGTCCGTGGATTTTTTTCCGAAATTTCAAACGTAGGATCTATTTCCTGTCTAAATATTTAAACGTAGGATTGTATTCGGCATTTAATTTTGCTATCGTTTATCTTATAGTGTGGATGAATCATTGCGTGAAAAATATTAATGTTTGTAGTTTAGGTTTTATTTCGTTTTAATTTCGTGACAAATTCTCAAAAATCTCAGAAATCGAATCTAAACTATGTTTAGTAAAATTTGTTTTCTTATCTTCTTTTTGTTTTAACACAAGTTTGGAATTAATTTACATTCCCTGAGAAGACGATATGGCCTTTGAGCTAATTATTACACAACGGAACTCCTATACTTGGGATAACCTTTGCGCTACTCATTTTTAGAGTGATTTAGAGTGAGTCAATGTGATTTTTTAATTATTGACCAAATCATTTTGTTTGGTTCGATTTCGATTAAATGCAAAAAGCTTGGTTAGTTGTCTGCACATTTGAGTTGCAAAAGAAAAAAAAAATCTCTTTCTATTGCTTTTTTAGCTAAGCCAATAAAACCGAACAATTGCACACCCCTAATTGCATTAAGTACTAGCTCCCTAGTGGTTTGACTTGGAGCAATTAGAATCACCCCTAATCCACTTTCACTAGTTGTGGCTACTCCATGCACATACAAATTAATCCAATGTGGTAGCAAGCACTAAATTGAACCTTTATGGAAGGGCGCAGCAACGCTAATCTCGTTTTTTTAATTCACACGACTCTAGAACCTTTTCCATCAATTTTCCGAAGTCCCTAATTTCTAACACACATGTTTAGCCAATAATATGTCAAAACTATCACTAAATAGGCCTAGGATAATGGTCAAAGCTTTGGGTTGCAATAATCAAAATGCACACTACCAGTTTCCATTCTCATATACTTTAGTTCAAGGTCTTTTAAAAGTTGGAAAATGAAATAAATCAAATTGCATGCTTCCTTTCTCATTTTGAGTTGGACTTTGATTATCTCCAACCTTTTCTTTCTCTTCTTCATGCTTGATTTTCTTCTAAACTCATTGGACTTCCACTGTTGTTGCATTTTTGCATTTTTTTTTTTTTTTTTCTTCTAACGACTCCCTTAAATCTCTTACAACTTCTTTAAAAGTTCAAAATTAAACTTAAAGGAGGTTAACCAACACAGCAACACTACTATCACTTAAGGTACCCTCTCAAATAAATATGGATTTTCATGAAGCTTAAAAATGTCTTCCTCGTGTGATGACTGCTCACACAGTGACCCAAAAAGTGGGGGACTAAATGCTTTGTAATATACATATAATTGATATTGGCTTTAAGTTTGAGTGCCACCTTTAGGCTAATTTCTTCTGGATTGTAGAAAAGGCCGCACATGGTTGCATCCGATGCATGCCCAGTGCAGCACCATTAAAGCCTAAAACGTTTTCAAGAAATACACAAGGTCCGTGTTATACATATAAAAACTCTATAGCTAGAATGCCACGGATATTGATCTGTCCATTATGTCTTTTGGAAATGGCATTTTGCCAATCTTTCGCTTCTGCTCTACAATGTATGGTTGGGTTCTTTTGGTTGCCTTTGGCGCTCTTCTGGATACACTGTCTGATCTCCACTCTTCTCCCTTCTTGCACAAGCTACTTATCTGACCTATACCTTCCTTGATATTCTAGCTAGGAGGGATGAACTTCCCTGGGTCTCAGCGACCTTCTCTTTGCCTTGTGATACTGTTGCAACCTTGCTACTTTTCTCATGCACGAAAGTGTTGGCCATTAGCAGCACTTACGTGTTCTTTATCAAAAATTCACTTGGTCTTGCATACATGGTTTAAAATTGTTGTTGTATGGGAAAGGCATATTATGAAAGTACCTGAGACGTATGTCATTCTTCCTATTGGGGGTCCCCCATGAAGAGAGAACCCAAGACATGCTCTAATTCGCATCCCAAACTACCTTCCATTTATTATCCAACGAGGGCCATGGCAAATTTTTTGCGTTGCCACAAATGGCACGTTCCAAACTGTTAAAGCAATTTTCTAGTCAAGTGTTCACACTACAATATGTGAGCATAATCGTGTATCTTTTTTGCAGAACAAAGTCAAGCTCACTAAAATCTTAGCTCAATGATAACCCTCTAATGGTTAAGTTTTAGTGAGAGTTTATAAGGAGAAAAACATAAAAGGCCAAAAGTGTGATTAGATATTCTTATCTAATTTCCTCTTTGACCCTCACATTTTTAATTCTTACCCTTGATCGTAGACTTTTCTACAGTTATTTGATTTTAATATCCCTCCAGTACATGTAGAGCTAGTGTGAGTTACTTTAGATATTGGATACCAATGCCTTTAAGGAATATGTGCACTCCAAAATATTATCCATAGCACTTCAAAATATTATCCATTGTCATAATATGTTGGGGATGTGACTCATATTCTGAGTGGAACGCATGCCGGCGAGAAAGCATCATGAAGTGAGCGAGTCTTCCAGAGGTGCTCTGTGAAACCCTAGCCGCCGTTGCGAGGGAAGACAACGACGGAGTTGGTGACGATGGTGTTTGGAGCGCCCCTATTGTTGCCCCTGACGGCGTTTGGAGCGCCCCTGCTATTCCGTCGCCCCTGACGCCGAGAGGTTCCGACTTCTCTGGTTTCTCTTGGATCCGTCACCCCAGAAGGTGTTTGGGGGTTTCTCAGACTGAGGTTTTGTGAAACTCTTGTCGCCGTCGCGATGAGAGACGATGGTGTTACAGCTCTAACTTCGGCGAGGTTCTTCCGTCGCCCCTGAAGGCGTGGGGAGTCACCGTTGGCTGTTGGCGGCCATTGGTGGAGTTGGGATTTCTTATGCAGTGGAAAGGAGGAGGTCTTCACCAGCGCCGCCATCTCCGTCGCTTCAAAGAACTAGTCATCCTCAGCATCTTTGTGTTGCCATCTCCGCCGCAGGTTGCAGTGGTAGCGGTACTCGTCGAAGAGTAGCAGCAGCTTCGTCTCCAGCATTGGCAATGAGTTGGGCTGCGAGAATCTAAGACTGAGACAATGATGAAGTGGTGTCGATGAACCTACGTCAACGACATTCGATGACAGAAGACGTAGGTCTACCGCAGGTTTGGTTTTTATTGATTATTTTATTTTATTTTGGTTTTTTTTTTTTTCGGTGTTCAATATGGAAAACAAGTAGCTGATAGACATGACCGCCGTCTATGGTAGCTATTACTGGAGGGTTGAGGGGAGGTGTCGACACTAGTTTACGGGTTGCGGGGAGTGGTTCGAGGGATAATAAGGTCGAAAAGGGGGAAGGTCTCGCTGGGAGAAAATCGTTTGCAGAAGCCTTGAAGAGGCCAATTCCATCTTCAAAATTCAAAATCCCATTGAGGAAACCGAAACTAATTAATGGGGAATTAGGTTTTGTTTTCTCGGATGTGGAGATGGAAAAGGCTGCTGAGGATCTGAAGTTTGCGTTGGTGCTTAAATTTCTTTCTGCAAGGCCATCTATTGATATCCTTCTGAGGCATATTATCCAAACCTGGGGTCTCTCTGACGTCCCAATGATAAGTTTTATGGACAACTATTATGTTCTGTTGCATTTGGTAAACGAAAAGGATTACATTCATGCATGGGCACGAGAAGGAAGATGGGTGGCAGGATGCCAATTTTGGATTTTTAACTTGTCTGTGGATTTTGATGTAAACAAGGAGCCATCGATCGCACCTTAGTGGATTTTCCTATCAAGTCTACCTTTACATTTATATAAAATGAACTGTTTGCAGAGCTTGGCCACAAGATTTGGTAGATTCTTGGGGATGAATAATGTCACATTATATAGAACACGAGCCATTGGTGCGAGATTATGTGTTGAAGTGGACTTGCAGAAGGATCCTATTGAGGGTTTTCCGTTGGTGGTAGGACAAAAGCAGAATTGGGAAAGGGTAATATATGAGAAGAGGGGTTTCTATTGTAGTAAATGTTGTAGGCAAGGTCACACTAAAGTAGTATGCCGATTTGGGGTTAAGCCTAAGGATAAAAGGAACGTAGGTATGAGGAAGGAGGGAGATAAGATGGTTTGGAAAGAAGTGGGTAGAAAAGAAAATATGATAGTTGTAACGTCCTCAAAATTTTCACCATTATATATATATATATATATATATATATATATAAAATAACAAATTACTCGAATATCTGAAATATAACGGGCACCCCTATGCAGCAGGAAACATAAATCACATAACCACATATACATATATATACAATACTAGAATTCAGTACATACAGACCATAACCAGATAAAACAATTCCCTCCAGAATCATCTACCCCAAAATACAAAACTCCGTCGTAACTCACCCTACAACCAGGGTAATCAAGAACACTCTCTATCTGCGATCCTGATCTGTTCGCCTAGCTATCTCACCTGAAAAATGGTAAAGTAATGGGGTGAGTTGAGGCTCAGTAAGTGGAAATATGCTATTACTAGTGTGTGGTGACCGAGTTGTAAAACTATAATAATAATATTTAAAACTACATTATCCGGAAAAACTGTAAAACACATATATAGTAGCTTAAAACATTTGTATCATCTGAACTTTCTATCATTCATACTGCTATAACATACTATATATAATAAAATATGTAAAACTATATACATATACATAATTGTGTTCTTTCCCTGGGACTCTGTATGACATGATTTGACCCCTCATGATAGGGTTGTGCGGCTCATAGGCGGGACTTAACCTGGTCAGCCCTCCAGGTAAGTCATCATACTCTACACTACCTCAGTTCGGCTAAACTGTATACACTCCTAAGCTTGGGACTGACTGCTACCTCGTCTAACCGGCCCCCTCAACTGAGAGTTTTGGGGAGCTGCATCCTCTTTGAGCATGGTTAGATGGTACCCACACACTATCTGAGATATGTGGTTGCACTCTATCTGTATATAGCAACGATACCGTCCTCTGTATTCTTTATCTATATCTGTCTGTAATCATTCCTCAGGAATCTGATACTATATATATACATATATACTCTTTTACTGTTTTCATCATGTTTCCAAAATTACCATAATGCTATCTTTCTGTACTGTAAATTCTGTAATCTCTATATTATGTATCTGTAGCATCTTGATGTTATCTCTGTAAATTTGTCTATAAAATATTTACCTATATACTCTATCTGTGTACTCTAAATGTTATGGTAATAGGAAACATGGCATACTATAAATGTTATATGTACTGATCTGAGTAAAACTGTAATATACTATTCTGGATAAACATCTGTAATATATTGATCTGTATAAAACTATAACATACTAATCTGAGTAAACATATGTATACATATATATGTATATATATCTGTTTTGTGAAACTATTTGAATAAAAGTTGTATATGTACGTATATCTATCTGTATAATCTCTATGAATATATGGTTATATCTGTATGTTCTGTATAACTTCATAGACTAGAAAAATTGTATAAAGTTCTACATCAAATATTATCTACTCAGGCTACACATACTTTAAAAACACATTCTAAAAAAAACTACACAATAACTGATATACATACATGTTGATAAAATTTCTATTAATATATGCAAATTTCTTTGCATAGCATATTTCCCTTACCTAGTTTCTAAAAAACCCCTTGCTGAACTCTAACCCTACACGCACAGGGTTTTCCACTCAACACCCTGAAAACGACATCCCTCAGAACAAAACATCAATATTTTTCTACATATAACATTTCTTATAACTGCAGGAAAAGCATACTTTGAATAAAATGTCTTACCCGGAGTTTGGGATGAATTCCAAACCAACTTCTCCAACGATCAGCTCTGGCAGACTTGTAGAGAACTTTGATAGGAGCGTCGTAGTAGCCTCAGATCTTCAATCCGGTGAGTAACAGAGCTGGGATCGAAGAGAGAAGGAGAGGGGTGTGTTTTAGAGAGATAAAGGGAGAGTTTGCGCTAAAAATTCATCCAAATCTGGGTTTTTACTATTTATAGAGCCGGATTCATCGACGAGACACGTCACCTCATCAACAAGTCTTTAAGTAATTTCGTCGACGAACCCTACCTCCTCGTTAACGAAATTCAGACTGCCCTAAAACGCCTCTCAGTATCTTCTCATCAACGAGGCATGGCTTCATCGATGAACTCCATGTGTTCGTCGACGAGGCCCTGTGTAAAACTTCCAGGTTATTACGTCCAAAGTGCAACGTCATCAACGAACGCGAAGCATTCGTCGACGAAGTCTGCTTCCTCCTTCTGTTTCTGTTTCCACTTCCCTCCTTCTTTATTATTTAAATACCATTATTCTTAGATTCGTTACAATAATTGAAAAGGAAGGTCATGTTTTGAAGATTCAGGATCAGAGTGTGGAGGAGAAGAAGGATGGAAACGTGAGTGGTCTGTCAAATGGAATTGAGAAAAATAAAGAAATTGTGAATGAGGTTAATAATGTGAGCTCCCAAAAAGTGGATGAAGTTAATTTGGTAGAGAAAAATAGTGGAGAGAAAGTCGATCGTTGTCAAGACTAGAAGTCAGGGGTGGTAGGGGTGCAAGTAGAACTGTAAGGTTGTTCTAGGTCTGCCTAGGAAATTGGAGTTGTGTATAAAGGGGGGAGGGGAAAATTTGAAAAGGACAAAGATGGGGAGGTGATTTTGGTAGAGGAGGTGGATGAGAGAGGGGGGGATGTGGAGGGTGTCGTGTGTAGGGATAATTATGATATGTTGTCTGAGGGAGATATAGAGGTTTGCATTGATACTCAAAAAGAATATCACTCTGATCTAGGTAATAAGACAGTGGATGAGTCGGAAGGAAGAAGTAAAGAGGATGGTCAAGTGAGAAAGTCTAAGAGAGCTAAGGCAGTGCCTCAAAAGTTGAACTTATGATGGACAAAATTATGTTTTGGAATATAAGAGGGTTGGGCACGTCAAAGAGAAGATTGAAACAAATTGTGAAAAATCAGAAAGTTTCGATTTTTAGCAGTTTCGGAACCTTTTAAAGATATAGAAAAGATAAGAAGGTGGGCGATGTATTTGCAATTTACTAACTTTTACTCTAATGTAGAGGAAGGTGGGATGATTTGGCTGTTCTAGAAAGATGATGTCTAAGTGGATTGGGTGGGTGTCTCAAATCAATGTGTGACAGTTTTGTTAACAGAGGATAGAGGCACTTTGCTTCTTACTTTTTTTTATGCTAAATGTTATCATATTAAGAGAAGAGATTTACGGGAATAGTTTCAGGGGCTGTCGAGTTTTGATGTGGCTTGGGTTGTTATAGTGGATTTTAATGTAATTTGGTCTGATGAGGAAAGGGTTGGAGGTAGACCTCACTTGGGTTCGTCTATGGGTGAATTCAATGGTTGTATTAATATATGTGGATTATTGAACCTCAAATTTGAAGGAAGTCAATTTTCATGATGTAACAGCCAACAAGGTTTGATGAGAAGTTAGGCGAAACTGGACAGGGTGCTGATTAATAATGTTTTTTCTATAAAATATGGTGAAGTTAAGACATCTTTGTTTAAAAGAAATACTTCATATCATTCTCCTATCATTTTACATCTGTGTGCGAGTATAGAGAGGTATGGGCCCGCGCCTTTTAGGTTTCAGAACATGTGGATGTCGCATTGGAATTTTTTGGAAATGGTTGAATCATCTTGGAGAGAACACATTGTGGCGGATTCAAGATTGTGTAAATTGGCGGGTAAATTGAAAAGGCTAAAACAAAGACTTAGGGAGTGGAATAAACAGACTTTTGGTCATGTTGGTGGTTTTATTCAAGAGTTGGAGGAAATGGTGGAAAAATATAAGAATTTATTACAAACAGAGTACTCGGATTCAGTTGAAGAAGAGTTCCTTATTTCTAAGGCTGAGTTGGAGGTATGGTATAGAAGGGAAGAGGCTAGGTTAGCGTAGCAAGCAAAGATGAAATGGTTTATTGATGGTGATCAGAATTCAAAGTTTTTTCATGCTGTGATTACGCAAAAAAGGCGTAACTCTTGTGTAAATTCAATGGTGCTTCCTGATGGTTCGGTGTTGGAAAATATGCAGATGGTCCATGATGAGGCTGTTAATTATTTTGAGCAATTCCTAAGGCAAAATAGTTCAATGCAAAGGTCAAATCTGGACGGTATTATCGATTCGGTGGTTTCTGAGGAGTTTATAGGTTGGTTAAGGAAAGAACCGACTGAGGAGGAGGTTTATGAAGCTATTTCTTCTATTTCTGTGAATAGTAGCCCAGGACCGGATGGGTTTGGGTCTTCTTTCTATATTACCTGTTGGAAGATTATTAAAAAAAATATGATGGATACGGTAAGAGAATTCTTCAAAGGTGATATGTTGCCTCGGTTTTTTTGTTCCTCTTACAAAGTGCTTATTCCTAAAGTAAAGGATCCGTAGTCTTTTGATAAATTTCAGCCGACAAGCCTATGTAATGTAATCTATAAAATTTTCCCCAAAATCCTTGTTGACAAGCTTTCGTTAGTAATGAGTGATTTAATATCTTTAGAACAAGGTGATTTTGTGAAAGGGAGGAGTATTTTTGAAAATATAACGCTTGCTCAATAGATGACAAAATTATTACATAGGTGGGTGAGAGGAGGTAATATAATGCTAAAGCTTGATATGAGCAAAGCATATGATCGAGTGGAGTGGTAGGTGGTAGATCAGATTTTTCATGCTCTTGGTTTTCCAAATTGGTTTTGTAAGTTGATTCAAAATTGTATTTCTACCCCATGGTTTTCTGTCATGATGCATGACACTTATAAAGGTTTCTTCAAGTCAAAAAGGGGCTTGAGGCAAGAGGATCCGTTGTCGCCGTATATTTTCATCATCATGGAAGAAGTTTTTTTTAAATTAATTCAAAAAAAAGCTATCTGAGAAGCGAATTTTACCGTTTGCACATCCGTGTGATGCACCTATTAATCGCATTTAATGTATGCGGATGATGTTGTTATATTTTCTAATGCTAGAAAAAAATCTGTTAGACAGATAATGGAGGTGATTAAGGAAATATGAAAACTTGACTGGCCAAAGGGTGAATAAAGATAAATTAGCTATTTTTTTCTCAAAGAAGTTGGGTGTTCATAGGAAGGGAGAAATTCTTCAAGAAACTGGTTATAGTGAAGGTAAATTTCCTTTTACGTATTTGGGTGTGCTGATAGTGGATGGTAAATTGAAGGGTTGTTATTTTGAACCTTTAATTCAAAAAATAAGTAAGAGAGTTGAGGGCTAGAAAAATAGACCGTTGTCTCAAGAAGGTCGTCTAGTTTTGTTGAGACATGTGCTTTCGAGTATGTCATTGCATCGGTTAGCTGTACTTAATGTCCCGAAACTGGTGATAAAGATACAAGGTATGTCTGCTTCTTTTTTTCTGGGGTTTTAAGAATGGAAAACAAAAAATGAAATGGAGGGCTTGGAAGAAATTGTGCGTTCCAGTAAAGGAGGGGGCGTAGGAGTAAAGGACATTTCGCAAATGCAACGGTCTTTGTTCATGAAGTTTGGTTGGCATTTATTAACTCAAAATTCTTTATGGGCTAGATTTTTTAAACCTAAATATGTGAAAGGAGGACATATTGCTCTCTGCAGACCTCATGGATCGGATTCTTCCTTTTGGAGGAAAGTTCTACAAGATATGCCTAAACTGTTAAGTAAATTTAAGTGGAAGGTTAGAGAAGGAGATATAAAATTGTGGTATGATAAGTTTCTAGATTCGGGACCTTTGTTTGCAGAGTGTCCAGATGGCGCACATTCACATATCAGATTAAAAGATTTGGTTATCAATAATGAGTGGGATGTGAAAAATTTGTAGAGGATTCTGGGGTATAATAAAGCGAAAGAAGTGATGGAAAAGGTGGGAAATCTTAGAAACTCTTCGGACATACTACTATGGCTCCCGGAAAAGGATGGTTGCTTTAATACAAAATCCGCATGAGATGTTATCAGAGTTAGAGCTCTAAAGTTTGATTGGGCAAAGTGGCTTTGGAATAAATGGTTACCGAAGAAAATTACTATCTGCATGTAGAAGGCCGCTTTTGAGTGCTTAAGTGTTGATGAAAAGGTGAGAAGGGTGGGGGTTTCGCTTGCTTCGGCGTGTAATTGTTGTGAAATGAGGCAGCCAGAAGATATGGAGCATATGTTAAATAAGGGAAACTTTGCTACTGAGATTTGGAGGAAGGTTTCGGTGGAGGTAGGTGTTCCTTTCCTTAGACAACAAAGTTAAAAAGAAAGAGTCCAAATGTGGTTTAATAGGGCTTCCATATTTTCTCAATTCGGATCATTGATGGGTTTGATTCCTTGTTTAGTTGTTTGGAGGCTATGGAAAAGGAGATGTGCGACTAGAATGGAGGGGAAATTGGAGAGTAGTACAGATGTGTGGTTGTCTATTAAGTATTGGATGGAGGTTTTAAGCCGGAACATGACAGGAATGACTCAATTAAAGGATGCTGATTTTCGGATATTGTAGAATCTAGAAGTGCAAATTGTGAATAAAAGAATTAAAACAATGCAATGTGTGAGATGGCTAAAATCGGGGCAAGGGAGGTTGAAACTAAATTTGGACGGGAGCAGCTTGGGGAACCCAGGGCCAGCGGGTGGTGGTGGCATCCTTAGAGACCATACAGGTTCTTTTGTTTTTGGTTTTTCAAAATATTTTAGTTCTTGTTAAAATAATGAAGTTAAATTGAGAGCTGTGTTGGAGGGAATAAAGATTTGCAGACATTTGGACCATACTAGTATTGATATTGAATGTGATTCAAATTTTTTTGTAAATTGGATAAAATCCAGTAGGTTCTCCTCGTGGTATTTGGGGGATTTTTGGGAGCAGCTAATTGGTTTATTGGAGGGAGTAGACTTTTCGATAAAGCTTTGGTATAGAGAAGGGAACAAAGTGGTAGATTCCTTGGCTTATCAAGGTGCTATAGGGAGGAATTGTTTGTTTACAAATAGTAGTCAACTCCCTAGAATTATCAATGGGTTGTATAAGCTGGAGAAGATGGGTACGGCTTATATAATTAGCTGATTTCCTGTTGGTTTTGGTTTATGCTTTATGTTGTTTATCTTTTGTTTGTTTTGTTGCATGAGATTTGTTTTGTAGGTCCTTGTTTTGTTTTGTTTTACTTGGACTTGTAATATTGTTTTGGCTGGATGTTGGTATTGTTTTTTGGGAGACCTTTAAAGTTGTCTTTTGTTTCTCCCTTTGATTGTCTTGTAACCACAGTATTCCTCCACTAAAAGTGAGGGTTTATCAATAAATAAATGGAGGTGCCACCCTTCTTAAAAAAAAAAAAAAAACGAGAAAGCATCGTGAAGCGAGGAACAAGAGAGAGGTTTGCAGGATGGTAGGTTTGAGGACAAACTGTTGACGATTTGGGTGTAACCGTTGAAAGTTTCAGGTAGTGCTGTAGGCTATCCTTCTCGGCTTCAAACCGTTGACAGTTACACTCACAAACATCATGGATTTTCGAATCATGTAACAACCTAAAAAAATTAATTAATTAATTAATTAAATAAAATTATTATTAAGAAAATTAATTAAATTAAGAAATTTGACGATTTTGGGTATATATTTGTGTGTATTTAAATACATATAAGGATATATATATATATATATATATATATATATATATATATATATATATATATATAAAGGTATAAGTAAGGATAAAGGGGAAAAAAAAAAAAGGAAAACTTAATGGTTAAGTTTCCTGGAGCAAGCAGAAGAGGAAAGAAGGAAAGAAAAAAAAACTTCGCGCAGACAGAAAGGAAAAGAAAGAAAAAAAAAAAATTCTCTCAGCTCACGCTCTCCACTCCTCTTCTTTCTACGATTTCGCGGCAAATTCTCGCCCAATTGAAAATTCTCCGCCACCAACATATCTACCGAAGTGGATTTGTCGTAGGAGCAATGTGGGCATATCTCCTGGGGTAAGACAAATTCTCATTCTTACCTCAATTTTTCTTAAATTTTAAGCCAAATTGATGATCGAACACTACCACAAGAATCTAGAGATAATTATCTACAAATCTAGCGAACCGGATTTCTCGTGGGATCATTGTAAAAATAGCCCCAAAACTGAAATAAATGGGTTATTTAGAAATTAATTGGTATTTAATTATTGTAATTGGGGAAAAGTTAAAATAATATTTTATTGGGGTTGATTTGATTGAATTAGGGTTCGGGTGAGCACTGTGGGTATAGTTTTGGGAGCCCTGCAAGCGTGGTTCAGGGAATCAGGTAAGAGGGAATAAAATTATATTAGTATTTTATTAAGGTGAGCCAGTTATTTACGAGCATATGAAATTTATTATTTATCGATATGATTTTCAGAATAGCCTGATTACTGGAAAAATGATGATTTTGGTTTAAAGTTATATATGGGGATAATTGCATATGATATTAAATTCATATGACATGGGAACAATTTTTCCTAATAAATTGAATATAAATTACTGTAGTACTTGGATTTGCATGTAAAAATGTATTGATCTGTTGGGATACTGTGCAGGAAATGAATTGATCTGTTGGATACCTGTGTGGTAATGCATTGATGCGTCTGTGTGAACTAACTGGTGTGGTTATTCGTATGCATCTCAATCTAACGTTGGCATGAGGAGGTTGTTATATTACCTAGATATAAATCATGATATGACGTTGGCAGGTCGAGGAGCTCGTCATATTGTCATTTATATGAGGTAGGATATTGGCAGGTCGAGGAGCTTGTTCTACTGATGTACGACGGGTAGGTCATGGGGGATTGGATACTAGTGAATAATGGTGTCTATGTGGGCCACGTGTCGCGAAAGCTGGAGTGGTGCCTGTGTGGGCCATGTTATATCTTGTGTGAATAATGGCGCCTGTGTGGGTCATGTTATGCATCCTGTGTGGATGGTGGCACCTGTGTGGGTAGTGGTGCCTGTGCGGGCCACGTGTACATAAGAAGTACGTAGGTACTTGTGTGGGCCTCGTACTGATATGTATGCGGTTGCTCTGTGTAGGTCATGTACTAAGGACATTGGAATATGAAGTATGAGATGCATGATTCCTGTGCCGATGTGTTGTGCGCATGTGAATTTAATTATAGCATAAAAATAATGGTATAGCATATTGTGAATGCATGTGTGTGCATGCGACGAGGTAAACATACCACTGGGGGCTTGCTGCGAAAGGCGAGTGCTCTGCTAGGTAGTTTCTTAGTATCAGTGCAAAGGGATGCTACTTGTATAGGTAGATAGACATCCCGATCCTCAGAAACCTTCACCTTTAAAACAATAAAGATGTGTATACTGACGGCGAGGAAATACTTCATCTGAGGGCTTACTGAGTAAGGTGAGTGCTCTGGTAGGTAGTTTTAGTACCAAAGCAGAGGGAAGCTATTTGTATGGGCGGGTAATCTTCCCTATCCTTGGGGACTTTCACCTGCATAAAAATTATGTACTTGTGCATATTGGATGGGTGTATTATATTAGATGTCAGGGATGTTATTAATGGTACATTGTTTTTAGTTGTTATTGATATTATGTGAGAAGCAGTTTATTTTGATATGTAAATATTAAAACTCATTTGTCACACACTGTTATAATTTATTCCACCCTTACTGAGAAGTGTCTCACCCTAGTGGATTAACAACTTTTCAGGTTTTTCTGGAGATCGGGTTTGAAGGCCTACGCTGAGACTATTTTTGCTGGTTTCTTTTGGGGTATTGTGAAATACTGATATATGTATAGATATATTTGTACGGGATTATGTCTTAAATGCTGGTTGTGGATATGGATATCTAAATGTTGTAGTGTTCATTTTTGGGTTGTTATATAGAACTCTGGTATTTATTTGAGATTATTTATTTATGTTTTGCTGCATGCATGTTAATTATTGTATCAAATACAAGTGTTTGGAACACGTGGCACCCGGGCCCCACTTGGCAGGTTTGGGGGCGTCACAAATCAAATATTAGTAGATTGTGAGTTTTTGGAGGAATTTCCTCCGAGAAATCACTACAAAAGTGTTTTAGATATAGTAGAAGTCTTTTGTATCCATAGGATTAGTATATAATCATTATTATGTAACCCTAATTTAATAAGCTTTGTAAGTTTCATTGAGATAGTAAAAAACAATCGTTGCTCCCTTGGACGTAGACAGATTGTCGAACCACGTAAATTCTTAAGTTTTTGATTGTTGCTTTCGTTTATTCTCATTGTTGAGTGATTGCTTGTTTAGTATAGTTCATTCTAAGTGCTTGCCTTGATTGTTCTATTGATTGTTTAGTGAGTTTGTGTGAGATCTTCCACTTCGCCCACTCGGCATCAACAATTGGTATCAGAGCGCCTATTGTACACAACATAATACATACACCAAAAATATTATATATATATATATATATATATATATATTTATATATATATTTATATATTTATATATATATTTATATATATATATATATTCATGTATAAACACACACAGTCATGCACACATTGTCCTACGAAAGAAGTCTTGAAAAAATCATACACTAATTAACACATGCATTTATCACCATATTAATTAAAAAACTTGCCTTTAAACCATAGTAAATGACTACTCCCAACCACGCAGTAGAAATGACCTTCAATCAAAATGCGTTCTATTTTTTAAGCCCAACCACCCACCATGGCATTCAACCTGTTGGGTTGGATCTAATCACATGGGCCAGATCAGTCTCCATCTGAGGCCCACGCAGCAGGCCCGCCATGCGTGTACCAAACCCAAGCCAATAATTCATTCATTATTATATACCTATATATTAATTACATGAACATTTTATAATTTCTTATAATTAATTAGCATAAATATTTTGTAATCCTTTACTTAAAGATTCATTCATTTAAGTTGGTTGTGGTTAAGAGTAAGATATGAGTATTCAGTCAGTTCAGTGAATTCAGTTAATTAATTGAATTAACGAAAAAAATTCGGTTAAAAAATCTCATTAACCAAACCGACCATAACGATAATAACAAAACCAAGTTTTAAGTCCCACTAGGTGGGGTCGGTTATATGAATTATTTTCCGCCAATTTATACGTTCATAAACAATTTCTTTTGACAAATTCAAGAATATTAAATCCTTATTCACTATTCCTCCTAAATTATTTTAGGGTTACCCCACCTCTTCTACTACTCCCACAATATTTTAGTCGTTTCTCCCTTATCTTATCTTCTATAGGAGTTACACCTAACTTACCATGAATATGTTCATTCCTTAATTTATCTTTCAATGTTACAGATTTTTAATATATATAAAATATAAATAATATATATAGTATGTAAAAAATTTTAATATATATAATATATAAAATATTTCAACGAAAATAGAAATCAAATCAAATCAAATAAAATCTTAACCGAAACCGAATCGACCAAATTTACTCGACTAATTCAGTTAATTCGATTTTAACCAAATTACACTCACCCTTAAAAAGCACTAATGTAAATATCTACTGATTAAAAATAAAAAGTAAAAATCTTCTTACGAAGAGCATTTAAGTAAGAAGAAAATAATTTTAAAACTATAATTTATAAATGACGTATATTTTAGAAATAATAAAGAAAAAATATTGATTTAAAACTTCTAAATTAATAATAAAAATTACGCCCTCGGCTGTGCCCTGTGTTGGACGGTTGGACTGTTGTAGCAGTTTTCTGGTAGGCCCACTGATGTTCTCATAGGCCACAATTTTTTAGATTATTTTGTTTGAATTTACTTTTTTTTGATTGTCCAACTTTATGTTCAAAGGTGCGAAGTTATGCAAGGGCATAACTGGGAAAAATGATAGTACAAATTAAACACTCCAACGTTTTCACCTGCTCTGGCACCTTTTTCTCATGGTCCGGTTAGGAATTGGGCCTATGGATGTCGATTACGTTTAATTATTTTGAATTTGAAATTACATCTTTACCCTTGCCCGCTTTTCTATAGATTGATCTGGTTGCTTTTTCTCATGGACCAGTTGGTCTCCATAGATGCATTTTTAAAAAATTGCTCTGGAATTGAAATTACTTTTTTACCCTTACCCAACTTGATGATCATATGCTTGCATAAAAAAATTAAAAATAAACAAAAAAGGACAAAAGATAGCAACAAGTTAAGTGAAATTTCAAAATTTTCTAAGTACCTCAGTTAATATTTGATTTTTGGGACAATCAAATTCCTTAAAAAAATTATCTTTTTGCAATTATAAGGGGAGTTTAGTATCTTTTTGGCAAATCTCAAAGAACATTTGTGGAATTTTTGAAATCTTAGCAAATGGATCCTTGAAATTTTTGAAATCTCCGGAAAAGTCAATATTTTTTTATCTAATCTTAGGGAAGGTCAATATATTTTGCTTCGAGAAAAAAAAAAACCAGTTTTTTTTTTGGCCTATATGATATAATAATACATATAAAATTAGTAGTTGAGGGAAGTAAATTTTTCAAGCTTTATCTCATATTATTTTTAGATGAGTACCCAAAAATATCCTCAAATTCCCTTATGATGCAGTGGATTTTGCGAAACTAGATTAGATTGAACTGTATTATACTAGATTGATTATTACTGCTATTTTATCTTATTTATTTATAAGGAATAAGGTAAGAATGTGAACAAAATTTTATTTGTTTTGGTCAAGTTTTCAAATCATGTATTTACTTAAAAGAGGTTGAAATTTTTAATAGAATACCTCTCCATCCTATAGATTAGTAAAAACTTGGAAAGGACCTGAATTTTATAAGAAACAAAGAAAATACCTACTCCCACTGGTCCTCTCGACAACACTTTCCATCAATCCACTAAAATCATTGACATTTTTTGCGAAGTCTTATCAAAAATCAAATTTGCATCAGTTAACTCTTTAACTATTCTCTCTCCTTTTTTTTTCATCATTTACTTAAAAAATTCTTCTTCAATCGCCCACCTATTGGAAGTGCTTTTTAAAATTGAATGACATATATAAATTACTCGACACCTTCAATTCTTTTTTTTGATGGAAAACTGTTGTGATATGGATCGAATAATGAAGATGCATAGCGGAATAAACAACAAGAATTAAATAACACACAATCAGAACAAGAACAATACAAAGATTTACGTGGTTCGACAAAACCTATATCCACGAAAGTAATGGCACGCAAATTTTACTATGGAAATCACAATGTACACAATACACTTCTCAAAATGATCACTCTCTCTTCAATATATGCCTAGAATAACATATACAGAAGTTTCTCGGAGGTTTCCCTCCATTTACCAAACCACCTAACGTTCAAAAATTCAAAAATTCAAAAAAAACTGCTCGCAGCCCAGGCGTCTTTCGTCAACGAGTATAGGGCTTCGTCAACGATCCATAGAAGACACTTCGTCAACAAGAACATACTTTTTTCAACAAATCCAAAACTCTGAAATTTCCTACTCTCAGTAAATTCTTGTCGACGATTTCAAAACCTTCATCGACAACTCATTGTTGTCCACTCGTCGAGAAACACAAGGCTTTCGTTGATGAGCTCTGCTGTGCTGCCCCCTCATGTTTTTTCCTCTTCTTTCTTTACTTACAAAAACAAAGTATAAGAGCCACAAACAACAATCTCCACCTTGGCGATTATACGCCCCTTAGAAGAAACCCGAAAAACATGAACTACTCTATCTTGAACTTGAAAACGTTTGGTTGGGTATGTCTCCCTTCTATCACTTGGAGATATGGAGTAAGTCCAAGCAATGCTTGAACTTCTCTGAAATAACTAATTTAGTCAGAATATCTGCTGCATTTTCAGAAGTATGAACCTTCTCTAACACAAGTTCACCTGAAGCAATCAATTCTCGAACCCTATGAAACCTCACATCAATGTGCTTAGTTCTAGCATGATATATCTGATTCTTCACCAAGTAAATGGCATTCTGACTATCACAATACAGCACCACTCCATCTTGCTATAATCCCAGCTCTCTAACTAAATTGGTAAGCCATAAGGCTTCTTTTGCAGTTTTGGCAACTGTCATATATTCCGCCTTAGTCATGGACAATGCTACCAGAGACTGTACCATGGATCTCCAACATACCGATCCTTCTACAAGAGTAAACACATATCCCGTTGTAGACCTTCTATTATCCATATCTCCAGCATAATCAGCATCAACAAACCCCATAACTGAAGGACAACCCTGTTGCTTGCCGAACATGATGTCATATCCCCATGTACCCTGTAAGTATCTAAGTATCCATTTGGTGGCTACCCAACGTTGCCTTTCAGTATTAGAAAGAAAATTACATACCATGCTCACCGCATGAGCAAAATCTAGTCTCATACATACCATGTCATACATCAAACTCCCCACAGCACTAGCATAGGGGACTTTTGACATGTCCTAAATTTTCTCATCTAAACTTGGGCAATCTGCAATAGACAACTTAAAATGATTCGCTAGAGGTATACTCACCTGTCTTGCATCAATCATGCTAAACCTCTCCAACACCTTATGCACATAACCGCCCTGAGATAGTCATAATCTCCCTGTAGTCAAGTCTCAGCGAATCTCCATCCCAAGTATTTTCTTGGCTGAACCATGATCCTTCATGTCAAATTCCTTATACAACAGGTCCTTTAACTGATTCACCTCAATTAAATCTCTTACAGCTACCAACATATCATCAACATACAATAACAAGAAAATAAGTGATCCATCATCAAGTTTGTTCACATATACGCAGTAGTCATACTCACACCTTTTGTATCCAATTTTGATCATGTAGGAATCAAACCGCTTATACCATTGACTTGGCGACTATTTCAGCCCATAAATAGATTTCTTCAACTTACAAACTAAATTTTCTTTTTCTGTTTCTATGAATGCCTCCGGCAATACCATATTGATATGTTCCTCCAAGTCACTGTGAGGAAACGCCGTCTTCACATCCATTTGTTCCAAATGAATATCATAATGAGTTACTAACCTCAACACAACTCTGATAGAAGTATTTCGGACCACTGGAGAAAAGATCTCATCATAATCTATCTCCTTCTTCTGTGAGTATCATTTTGCCACCAACCGTGACTTGAACTTTTCACCTTCCTTTTCTGATATTGTTTCCTTCTTCCTGTACACCCATTTGCACCCAATTGGTCTTTTCCCATCTGGAAGCTCAACTAACTCCCAAGTTTGATTTTTACGTAGTCACTCCATTTCCTCAATCATTGCTCCCATCAATCTATCTTTCTTCTTACTGTGTTGTTGACTTTTTGAGTCCAATCTCTGGTTTTGATGCTAACAAAACACAAGGATCTTATGTGTGTATCTAGTGTGTGAGCAGGTTTACAATACAACACACACATGAGAGTGAATTTAAGGAAGCCTGAGAAACTTAAAGTTCATACTCCTGGCATATTTAATGGGAAAATGAAGAGTAAAAGAAGAAGACTTGTTTGTGCTTCATTTGTAAATGCATTTATTATATTTGGGTCTGTAATAATTTATATCGGTCTATAATAATTAATGCATGGCATGCATGGTAGGAATATAAGCTCAACATGACCGTATATTGACTATAGGGAAACAAATGACCATAGACAGACTTCGGTCTGCCAATGACAGGTTTTTAGGCTTCATTGAAAAGCCTAGATGGTAGACTGACCCTAGGTCCTTGCACAACCACTTAGGAAAGTCCCCACTGTCAACTATGCAATCAGGGGTAACTCATGATTTAAAACAGGACTTAGAACCTAAAATGAAAGGACTTTGGGCGACTGAATGTATACATTGAAAATGTCTCGGTCGACCGAACGTTTGATAAGTCAAAATGTTGACTGAATGATGAGTGACCAAACTAAAATGAACTGAATGTTCTCAATCGACCAAACTTTTATTAAGGACTTTTCCACCGTCTCCGGATCTTCACGTTTATTTTAACCTCAGGCGACCGAATGTTGAAGTTTGGCAGATCAAACTTTTTACCAGGCAACCGAACATCGATCAATTTGGAAAATTGCCTAGACCAACCAACTAAACCATCTACCAGGCACCCAAATATCAAAAATGCACTTTTCTTCAAGTGTCTATTCGGGTGATCGAACCCAAGGTTCTGGAGACCAAAACTCTCGGGTTAGCTAATATTTTACCGCGGGTATTAAGGGTAAGTCAAGGTTATTTTGGTTAAACATGATTTTAAAAAATTTTAAATATTACCCTAATATCCCCAACGGTCAAAATTTTAAGGGTGTTTATAAATATGAGTTCATTTGCAAGATTAAAGAGAGATTAGTGATTTGATTAGGAAATATTTCCTCTAAATTTTTTGAGAGTTCTTCTTCATACTTGAAGCCAAAGTACTCTTCCATTGATCATTTCCTTGTAAAATCTATTTGAGTGAGAGTATTTGAAATCATCCTACATTGCTTACTAAAGCTTAAACTCTCATTGCCTTGATTGTTTGATTGATTTTTTATAGAGAGTTTAGCCAAAAGTCTTCCCCCTTCCCCCCCCCCCTCGTTTTAATTAATAAATCCATTGTGTGGGAAAACTTTGTAACTTGTGAGTCTTTGCATTTGTATTGTAAGACTCCTAAGCTTGTATTGTGATTGTGAAGCACAAATTGTTTTTACAAGTTTATACTACTAATATCTCTTGTGCTTAAACTTTAATAAAATCATTTTGAGGCATTTTGATTACACTCTTTGGAAATCTTTAGAACCATACTTGTGATTGATATATTTTGATATATTGTTTCAAAGATAGATTGAGAATACACTTCTACAATTAATTGCTTATTGACATTAGACTGAGTGTTATTACACATTGTTGCACTAAGCTTATAGTTCTTATCTGGTTGACGTGCATTGATTGATATTGGTACAAATATGCTTATTGGAGAAGCATGTGTTTTGTAAATGAAATTTATATTGTGAATTTGTTGTATTTCAGGTGTGGCCTGAGGGGGTGTTGATCTAACTCGTAAGGATAGGTAAGGCCTTCTCCTCCCCACAAGAAGAGAGTGTAAAGGTTGAGGTTAGCTCTGCTGTAATTTAACCTAATTGTAATCGGTGCCACTCCACCCGTTAAGTAAGCAATAGTGGTAATCCTCGAGCTTGCGATCTGAGATGGGGACGTAGGAAGTATTAGTCAAACCCCGATAACATTTCTTGTGCCTACTTTTGATTTTCGCACTTAAATTTACGCACTTGAATGTTGTTATTTTAATTACAGTATTTGGTTGAGAAATACTGAGATTGCTTTAATTGCTTTACATTTCTGCTAGGTTTGATTTTTGCTAAGTTGGATAATGCATAGAAAGACCCTAGATTGGTAAATACTGTTTGTGGAATTGAAATAAACCTAGGAAGTTTTAATTTTCCAATTCATCCCCCCATCTTGGGATTGCACCAAAGTCAACACGTGCACTGCCTCTTAAAATGTAGTTGGATCGTTGCAACGAGTAAGAAAAGCATAAGACACTAACTCTTCAAACCTATACCTTGGTGAAGGCTGAATAGTGTGTCTGGATCTTTTTAACGGAATATCATCAACTTGCTGGCCTTCCAAGCTAGAGCTCCCTGCAACCACGAGACCATGATCATTTCCATTGCTCTGATCTTCCAACTCCACCTACACGATATGTTCATCATTGCCCCAGCTTTCTAGCTTCTGTTTCTGTTCATCACATTCTTGAGTACGCTTTACCATAGTCTTCTCATCAAATACTATATCCCTACTGATCACCACTGTTAGCTTTTTGAGTCCTATCTCATTTTGATTATGACAAATACAAAGTATCTAACCTATGTCCTGAGTTTGTGTGCACGTTGAGTCTTGCATGAATTGGCAAATATCATATGGTGTATATGGAGAGTCGAAGAAAAATGTAGACTGAATTGTTTATTGTTTGTAATTTATATTTCATTCATTCGGGTATGTAATATTTAATATGCCAAGGTCTGTAAGAATTAATACATGTTGTGCATGGTAGGAACTATAAGCTCAAATGACCTTAGACAAGACTTTGATTGACTGAAGGTCGATCGATGCTAGGTTTTTAGGCTAAGTTAAAATGCCTAAACCTTAGAAAAGACCCTAGGTCTGTACACTAGCACCTAGGTTTAGCCCCATTATCATATATGCTATCAAGGGAAATCATTTTTCAAAAACAGGACTTAGGTGGCAAATTGTTAAGGATTCGGGCGACCGAACCTTGGCATTGAAAATGCCTCAGTCAACCGAACATAGGAAAGTCAAAGTGTTGACTTGACTTCGGGTGACCGAACGAAAAAGAACATAATGTTCTCGATCAACCGAATATTTAAACTTGAATTTTCCAACAACTCGGGTGCCCGAACTTCACGTTCAAAATACCCTCGGGTGACCGAACATGCAAGTTGGGTAGACCGAACTTAGGTTCAAGTGACTAAACCTCAGACATTTTGAAAATTGCCTAGTTCAACCACCCGAACCTGTCCTCGGGCACCCCCGAACATGGAAAATTCACTTTTTATCATGTCTATTCGGGACCGAAACTAGGGCTCGGTCGACCAAAACTCTCGGGTTAGCCTAATTTTACCGAGGGTTAATTGGGGTAAAACATGGTTAATTTTATTAAACACATTTAAAACAAATTTAATAATTCCTCTAGTGTCCCCAACAGTCATAATTTGTGGCATGTCTATATATATGGCCTTATTTGCTCAGATTAACCACGGATTAGCATTTTGATTAAGAGTAAAATTCTCTGAATTTTTGAGGGCATATTTTTCAAATACCAAGCCCATACACTCACTCATTTGTTATTCTTTTGATAAATCTAGCTTGGTGAGAGTGCCTTGAGTGATTCTACATAGATTCCCAGTAGCTTAAACTCTCATTGATTTAGTTGGTTGATTGATTTTATATTGAGAGTTTTAGCCAAAGTTTTTCCCCCTGATTTATTTAATAACTTCATTGTGTGGGGAAAACTTTTAAGCTCATGAGTCTTGGCATTTGTATTGCAAGACTCCAAGGCTTGTATTTTGATTGTGCAAAAATATTTTTTACAAGCTTATTTTTCAAATATCTCTTATGCTAGAATTTTGTGAAAATCCTTTTAGAGATACTTTGATTACTCTTGTTGAAAATCTTTGAAACCCTTATTGCGGTTGTTTGATAATGACATACTGTTTCAAAGATTGCTTGAGAATACACTCTTGCTCTTGATTGAATATTGATATTAGATTGAGTGTTATCACACATATTGCATTGAGCTTATAGTTCTTACCTGGTTGATGTGCATTGGTTAATACTAGTACAAATCTGCTTGTTGGAGAAGCACTTACTTTGTACACAAAATCTGTATTGATTACCTGTTGTATTCCAGGTGTGGCCTGAGGGGGTTTGATTTAACTCGTAAGGATCGGTTGTTAGGGCCTTCTCCACCTTGTAAGGAGAGTTTGTAAAGGTTAAGGTCAGCCCTGGTGTAATTTGACCTAGTTGTAACCGATGCCGCTCCACCTGTTAAGTGAGCAATAGTGGTAATCCTCGGGCTTGTGAGCTGAGGCAAGGACGTAGGCAGTATTGGCCGAACCTCGATAACATATCGTGTGTGCAATTTATATTTCTACAATTTATTTACTGCATGTGTATGTTACTTTCAATAGTCTGTGAATGTTGTGCATGACTTAATTTCCGCACTTTGTATTTATTTGCACATTTGGGATTGCATACACAAACCCTAGGTTGGGAAATACTATTTTTGGAACTGAAATCAACCTAGGAAGTTTTAAATACTCAATTCACCCTCCCCCCCCCCCCCTCTCTTGGGAATACACCAAAGTCAACAACCACCTTGTTTTCCACTAAGTCACATAGCTTGTACCCCTTTATACCTATTGGATACCCCAAAAAGATGTAACGACGAGACATCGGGTCAAGTTTAGACCTCTCCTCACTAGACACGTGGACATAGACTAGACACGCAAATACTTTCAACTCGGAATAGTCTACTGCATTTCTCGTCCATACCTCTTACGTCACTTTACCCTTTAGTGATGCTCTTGCTGATCTATTTACCAGAAAACAAGTCATATTAACTGTTTCGGCCCACAAGTTTTTCGGTAACCCTGCATTTAATCTGAGACACCGAGCCCTATCAGCAAGAGTTAGATTCATCCGTTTTGCCACACCATTTTGTTGAGGTGTCCGGAGAACTGTAAAATGTTTCTTAATGCCCTACTCCGCAAAAACTCTATAAATCGAGAATCAGCGTACTCGGTCCCATTATCCAACCTTAAACATTTTATTCTCCTCCCCATCTGGTTCTCTACTTCAGCCTTCCAAATCTTAAACTTGGCAAATGTACTTGATTTATGACGCATGAAGTAAACTCAGACCTTCTGTGAGTAATCATCAATGAAACTCATATAATACACATGTCCACCCTTTGATGCAACTCTAACTGGACCCCAAACATCTGAATGTACATGGTCAAGAATACCCTTTGTCTTGTGAATAGTTGGTCTAAACTTTGTCCTGTTCTGTTTTCCAAGAACACATGTCTTGCAAAATTCCAACTGACATGATTTCAAATACTTCAAGAGTTTTCTCTTGTGTAGTTCCTTCATGTCATGTTCCCCCATATGCCCAAGGCGCATATGCCCCAAGACGGTCTCATCTGATTCAGCATCCACAACAGCAACTCCACCTACAATGGTAGTTCCCTACAACATATAAATATTCCCATCTAGCTTCAGCCATTTCATTACAGTTAGATTACCTTTGCTTACCGTCAAGACTCCACCTTTGGATTTGTAATTAAACTCATTACAATCCAAAGTGTCAAGAGATATTAAACTCTTTCTCAACTCAAGTATATGTCTTACATTACACAATGTTCTTACAGCACCATCAAACATCTTCATCTTTACATTTCATATGCCAACGATCTTGCAAGAAGCATCATTACCCATAAGAACTGATCTAGAATTCACTAACTTGTAAGTATTGAACCACTCCTTGTTCGGAGTCATATGATAAGAACATGCCGAGCCAAGTATCCAAGAATATGTTAGATTATCTGACCCCGCTAAAACTGATAGAACATCACCATCCACCGAATCTTCTTCTTGAGCAACATTCGCAAATTTTGAAACACCTTCATGTTTCTCATAATTTCCCTTCTTCCAATCTGGACACTCCGATTTCACATGCCCCTTCTTACTGCATTTATAACTCCGGATTTCCTTCTTCTTCTTGGATTGATTTTGAGATGATTTCTAACTAGACCCATTCTTAAACTTTCCTTTGCCTTGCTCATTACTACCCTTTACCATAAGTCCTTCTCCTTCATCACATATCTTCAACCTTTAATAAAAATTTAACAAGGCACCTGTTACCTCTTCTAGATCAAGAGTTTCTTTTCCTTATGTAAGAGTGGTCACAAGATTTTCGTAGGTGTGAGTCGAGGGCAAAGAATTTCAAAGCATCAAAGCTTTATCATCCTCATCAAACTTCACATCAACCCTCATCAAATCACTTATGATTTGGTTAGAAGCATTGATGTGTTGATTCAGACTTGATCCTTCAACCATCTTAAGCCAATATAAACGTTGCTTAAGAAAAAGTGTGTTATTGAGGGATTTAGACATGCACCGACTTTCTAACTTTCGCTAGATAGTTGCTGGAGAATCCTCCTCCATCACCCAATAGAGAACTTTGTCGGCCAAACATAAGTGTATTGTAGATGCTACCTTTGCTTTCAAATCTACCCATGTTGCCTCATTCATTCCTTCCGGTTGAGTATCAAGCAAATCCTTAGCCATTCCTTGTTGCACAAGAATGTCCTTCACTCTCCTCTACCATAAACCAAAGTTTCCGGTTCCATCGAATTTGACAACGTCATATCTTGCAGAAGACGATCCCAATGCCATAACAACAATCACTCTGATACCAATTTGTTGTGATATGGATCAAATAATGAAGATGCACAATGGAATAAACAACAAGAAGTAAATAACACATAATTAGAACAGGAACAATACAAAGATTTACGTGGTTTGGCAAAGCCTACATCCACGAAAGTAATGGCACACAAATTTCAATATGAAAATCACAATGTACACAATACACTTCTCAAAATGATCACTCTCTCTTCTATATATGCCCAGAATAACATATATAGAAGTTCCTTGGAGGTTTCCCTCCATTTAGCCAACCACCCAACGTTCAAAAATTCAAAAATTCATAAAAACTGCTCGTAGCCCAAGCGTCTTTCGTCGACGAGTACAAGGCTTCGTCGACAATCCATAGAAGACACTTCATCAATGAGAACATGCTTTCATCAATGAATCCAGAACTCTGAAATTTCCTGCTCTTGGTACTTTCTCATCGACGATTTCAGAACCTTCGTCGACAACTCATTACTGTCCACTCATCAACGAACATAGGGCTTTCGTCAACGAGCTCTACTAGGGTGCCCCTTTATATTTTTCCCTCTTCTTTCTTTGCTTACAAAAACAAAGTATAAGAGCCACAAACAACAAAAAGGACAATCGAAAAGTAAGGTCATATATAAGAGAGATACTGTAAGTTTTTTTCATTGTATTGTCTTCACTTTTCCATCTAGTAACATCCAAACTAATATTTTATATTTTTTATCAACAAAATTATATTGCAATTTCTTTCAAATCCATACAGAATTCAAATTCAAGTCTCAAAACTTATGCCCTCAAATACAACCTCAATATTGTTCAACGAGCCAAATTCAAATTGAGCACTCTTCTATATTCGTTAAACATACCCAATCACCCTAACTAATTATGACTTAAAATTTCTCTATCAAGTGCAAGAACTGATGTATATCAATATTGCTAGATAGGGTTGCATTTGATTTGTGCTTTAATGCAACAGTTCATTCTCAAAGTGGATTCAACTTTATTTGAATTCCATCTTATATTTTTTGAACTACAACATCAACAATTCCATTATCAACATGAGTTCAATAGTGTAAGTAGGATGCTCTAAACACATCTAGTCGAATTGAGCCTCAGTTTGCAAGCTTTATGTTGGCCAAAACTCAAACAAGCTTGCCAAACTTAACTCGAACTCAAACACAATAAGCTTCCCAAGTACAAATTGAATTTAGAGCTCAAAAGTGAACAAATAACATCAAACCAAACTTAGGAATCTCCAATGCATCTCCCTAAGAATCCTCCTCTATTCCCTAAATTGTTGATGCCTTTTTCCTTCTCATTCCAATTTTCAAACTTTACACAATTTATTATTATAGTTATAGGATATGGTAATTTATCATGAAAGAGTAATACAATTGATCACTTGCTCCTAATTTATATTAATAATGGGAAAACTCACAATTGTAACTTTTTAAGAACTCTATATTGCATATTTTGATATTGCTTTAGATTGACACAACAAGAAAAAAAATCTTGGCTTAAAGAAGGGGACCAAAATTCAAAATTTTTTCATGCGGTGGTAAAGCAAAGAAGGAAGAATTCTGTGATTTCTAAAATGAATCTTGCAGATGGTAGTGTGTTAAACTCACCAGAGAGCATTTATCTGGCAGCAACTTCTTACTATTAGGATTTTTTAACAAAAAAAACAAGAACTCATGAAGTGGCCGACTTATCAACCATACTAGAGAAGGTTATTACTGAAGAAAAAAATAAGCTTCTTTGTAAAGATCCGTCAGAGGAAAAGGTAAAAAAATGCTCTTTTTTCCATTCCTAAAAATAGTAGCCCAGGTTATGTTGGTTTCGGGTCAGCTTTTTATATTTCATGTTGGGATGTGGTTAAAAAAGACTTATTAGAGGCTACCAAGGATTTCTTTAATGGCACTAAACTACAAAGATTTTATTCCTCTTCGTATATAGTGTTTATTCCGAAGGTGCAGGATCCAAAAAGTTTTGATAAGTTCCGCCCCATTACCCTTTGTTCTGTTGCTTACAAGATTTTTTCTAAGATTATTGTACAAAGCATGATTGGTTTACTTACCCGAATAATATCGTCGGCACAAGGGGCGTTCATTCTAGGCTGAAGTATATTTGAAAATATTACTCTTGCTCAGGAGATGGTCCACTCATTGAACAAAAAAAAATGTAGGTGGTAATATTATGGTGAAAATTAATATGGCAAAGGCTTATGACCGGGTCAACTGGGATTTTTTGCTTCGAGTGTTAGAGGGTTTTGGTTTCTCTTCAAATTTTTGTAAGTTGGTGGCTGAATGTATTCGGGGCTCCTTGGTTTTCCATTATGATGAATGGCACTCACAAAGGATTCTTCAAACCAACCAAAGGCTTAAGGCAGGGAGACCCATTATCACCTTATCTTTTACTATCATGGAGGAGGTTTTATCTCGATTGCTACAGAAAAACTTCAAGGAGGGACGTATTGACTATTTTTCTCACCCTTTTGTGACTCCTTTGATTTCGCATTTACTCTATGCAGATGACATTTTGATTTTTATTAATGGGTAGAAACAATCCATGCGGTGTCTTATTAAAGTTTTGGGCATCTATGAGCAATGGTATGGTCAAATGATTAGCAAAGGAAAAACAGCTATCTTCTTTTCAAAGAAAATTCCAATGTGGCATAGGCGGAGTCTAATAAGATTAACAAGATTTGTGGAGGGTGTTTTCCAGGTCACTTACTTAGGTGTCTCGCTTGTTTCTGGGCTCTTTATGATTAGATCCTTGCAGCCATTGGTTCAAAAAATAAAAAGTAAGGTGGTGGGGTGGAAGCTAAAGCTGCTCTCGCAAGGTGGTCGTCTAATTCTTTTAAAGCATGTTCTCACTTGTATGGCGACTCATTTGTTGGCAGTATTAGACATTTTGAAGGTAGTCTTCAAGAATATGAATCCTATCCTCTCAACTTTCTTTTGGGGTGAGATAAATGGAAAGCCGAAAAGGAAGTGGTGCTCGTGGTCTAATCTGTGCAAGTCCACTAGTGAGGGTGGTTTAGGTGTTCGTGATTTTGGTGAAATTCAAAAATCTCTACATTTGAAATTTGCATGGAGGCTCATGACTTTAGACAATCTTTGGAAAAAATTCTTCCATGCTAAATATGTAAAACAAGGACATATCTCCATGGTGGTTTCTAAAGACTCGAGTTCTCCGTTTTGGAAATCAGTCATGCATGTGGGTCTTACTTCAAGTGTCGGAGAACGTGAAGCTGAAGGTAAAGAATGGCAAGGGCTTGTTTTGGTTTGATAATTGGTTGGCTAGTGGCATGCTTTGTTTGTAATTTAACAATATTCAAAATCCTCTACTTAATATTAAAGATGTGTGGGTGGATGGTGCCTGGGATAGGCAGCACTTAGTGGAGTTGGTTGGTAATCACAAAGTCAAAGAAGTCATACAGAATATTACTTGTGGGAGACCAGGTGAGGATATTCTAATTTGGAAACTCAATGATAAAGGAAGCTTCACATCGTAAAGTGCTTGGGATTTAATTAGAGTCAAAGAGCCACATGTAAGGGATATGGATTGGTTGTGGCACAATCTCTTGCCAAAAAAGGTCAGCATTGTTGGCCTCACAAGGTTTAATACTCTATTTTAATGCTAACAAACAAGTAGGATTTAACTTGCTTCAGTTAAGTGTCGTGTTTTCTCAGGAATCCATATTGAAGGTACTCATGTAGCATGAATCAATGTCTGATAATATGGATCAAAGTCTGAAGACCATAAGAGCATGGTGATTAAAGAATATCAATATGAGAGCTCAAAGAAGAAATATCAAGAGGATTTAAAGAGATGAAAGATCAGATTATTCTAAAATATCAGAGACTAGCAACAAAGAAAGTTCAGAGCAAAGAAGAAATTTTGAGAACTTAGGACTAGTCTTTGTAAGTACTTTAAGTTTATTCAAGTATGAAGTTTTCATTTTGAAGCTCATTAGGAAAATATACTTAGAGACTTTAAGATAATAACTTGGAACATGATTTCAAAGTTAAAACAAATTGATATTCCAAGCAACAATGAGAGAGAAATCAAAAAGTGACTAGAAAAGAGAATCATTCAATTGAAAGACGACTGTGTGTTAATAGACAGACGACTGGCTAAATTAAAGGCTTTAAAATTGAAACATAGAAGCCTGACAGACGACTGTCAAGGCTCCCATAGATGACTATCAGCGAAAAGTGAGAAGACTGTGAAAGTTTTATCAGTCGACTATCCACCCTCTATGTTATTGAAAATCTTAAAAGTACACATAGACAGACGACTGTCATCATGTGGACAGACGACTGTCAACTTATATTCTGATGACAGATGACTACCACTCAAGGGATAGATGACTGTCACCTTTCTGCCTACGATTTTCACAGTTATATTAAATGGACAGACAACTGTCAGGTCTTCACAATCGACTACCTCACGGCATTTTTCTGTTTTCCAACAGATATAATTTTTGAAATTCAAATATTTGGAAACTCAAATGAAATTAATATATGGAAACAAGTCTAAGTATCATTTGGGGAACAATCAAGAAGGTTTTATACATCTATAAATACCCCTAATACACATTGATGTAATCACCAAGATCATTAAGAACTCACAATCTGCTATCATACTCTCTCTCTCTCTCTCTCTCTCTCTCTCTCTCTCTCTCTCTCTCTCTCTCTCTCTCTCTCTCTCTCTCTCTCTCTCTCATTCTGAATTTCTAAAAGTGCTTCATATAGCTCTCATCCTAGCTCGAAATTAAGAGAAGTTCTTGCTGAATTTCACTGTATTTGATCATTGAATTGCTGATTCTTTCATTGAAAGATACCCACGGTGATAAGTTTCTACAAGCTTCATTTTGAAATTCATATTCTCAATTTACTGAAGTGCGTTAGTGTTTTAAACTTGTACTAATCAGCTCTTTGAGAAGTAAGTTCTTGTGCATATTGTTTTTCTATCTTTGTAATAGGGCTTGTTGACGATTTGAGTATTGAATCGTTGGACCAAACAATGGGAGATTTTTTGGAGAAGGCAGGCTCTAGCCTTACCTAATGAGTGCTTGTAATTGTATTTGTTTCGACTGATAAAGGAACGGTAATAGTGAATCCTTTGGCAGTTTGGCCAAGGGTGAGGACGTAGGCTGTGTTGAAGCCGAACCTCGTAAAAATCCTTGTGTTCTTCTTTATCTACTCTACTCTTTATTTTTCAAGGATATAATCTACTTGGTTGCTTTAAATTTCAATTCTAAATGTTTGGTTGTTAAATAGACCAAAAGGTAATTTGTTTTGGATAAATCAGCATTGATTGCTGCGGAAATCGAAAGGGACTATGTTGGTTGATTATACTTGACCTATTAATTTGAAAATTTATTCAAAAACTGAACATTGGGAAGAAGAATAATTGTGATACAGGGCTTATACTGAGTGCAGCATATTTTTACATATATTGTTACTTAAATTGAGAGTTTGATCTTGTTGTGATTGATTGTGATTGTTTCTAAGATTTGCAACTTAAAAGAACTAATTCTAAAGGAACAATTTTTAAAAACCAATGCACCCCCCCCCCTCTCTTGGGAAGCTATTCCTAATTTCATTTGGTATCAGAGCCTAGTTATAGTAATTCCTAACAAGAAACTATAAAAAGATCAAATGGCAAATATAGGAGTAGCACCCTTCGGTGAAGGCCAATCCTCAACTCGTCCACCAATTTTTTGTGGACATAATTATACGTTTTTTAAAAAAGAGAATGCAAATCTATCTCCAACACATGGATTGGAAAGCATGGGAAGTAGTTATAGATGGAGACCTTATTCCCACTAAAATAGTTGATGGAAAACAGATTCCAAAAGAAAAAAGGGATATGATCGATTCAGACTATAAAATGCTTCAAATCAATTCAAGCGCTATAAATGTTTTATACTGTGTCTCAGATGCTAACGAATTTAATAGGGTCATGGCATGCAAGACGACTAAAGAAATATGGGACAAATTAGAAGTAACGTATGAAGGAACTATTGATGTTAGAGACAATAGGATAGACACGTTAATAAGCGAATATGAAGCATTCAAGATGAATTCTGATGAAACAATATCAAGTATGTACACGAGATTTACCCACATAATTAACTCCTTAAATGCCTTTGGGAAAACTTATACTACCTACGAAATGATCCGAAAAATCCTAAGAGGCCTTCCCTCAATATAGGAACCAAAGGCTACAACTATCACTGAAGGTAGAAACCTTAAGACTGCCTCTTTAGATGAACTCATAGGTTCACTTCTTACCTATGAAATGGCCTGAAAAGAAAGGAATCCTTAACCAAATCATAAAAGATCTATTGCACTAAAAGCATCTAACCACAGCTCTAGTGAAGAAGAAAGTGAGACAAATGACTTAGATCAAGATGAATTAGTATTCATCACTAAGAGACTAGGCAAGTTCTATAGAAGAAATAAGAGATTTCCTAGGAAGTTCAATAAAAAGAAACCTGAAAAAGGAGAGACAAGTAGGAAGGAAAATAAAAATAAGAATGAACCTCCAATATGTTATCATTGCAAGAAACCAGGGCATATCAAACCAAACAGTCTGTTGTTCAAGAAAGACAAGAAGAAAAAGAAGGAAGCTATGAAAGTTATGTGGGATGATTCAAGCTCTAGCGAGACAGAAAATGAATCAAATAGACAAGAGATGGCAAACATATGTTTCATGGCGAATGATGAAGAGGTAAACTCCTACTATTCCTCTATAGAATCTTACAATGAGTCGTGTGACGAGTCAAGTGACAGCATGCCTTCCTATAAGGAATTACAAGTTGAGTTGTTTTCTTTGCATAAGAGATTCATAAAAATTTTTAAGATAAATATAACTTTGAAAGATCAAAATAAAGAACTATTAAAGCAACTTGAATCATTCAAAATTATTGAAAAAGAAAAAGACACTTGTATTGAGAAGTTAGGAGAAGAATTAAAAAAAGTAACTCAAGAATTAAGCAAAACTCATAAAGATAGTTTGAATAAAAAAGATTTAGAAGTAAATGAACTTAAGATATTAGTAGAGGATAAAGAGAAAATTATATATAATTTTACCAAAGAAAAAGATAATTTTGAAAAGATGATTGGACAGCAAAGGCTACATGGAAATAAAGAAGGAATAGGTTATAATGGTAAGACAAATAAAAAGAATAAGAAATTATACATGAGATACTTTGTCAAGGAGGCCAAGCACTATGCTAGCACTTCATCAAACAACAAGCATGAACACACCACTTTTTATATGTGCAAGACTAAAGGTCACGTAATGTTCGACTGCCTACTAAAAAGAAAATATGTTAAAGTGCAAAGGGAATGGAAAGTCAATAATGAAACTAACAACAAAACAAAAAAAAATTAAAAGAATTTTGGTTCCAAAGACTAACACAAAAAAATCCTCCATTGTAGGTATGCTTTAGGACAACACCGTTAACGAATAAATGGTACTTGGACAGCGGGTGCTCAAGGCACATGACCGATGACAAGACCAAGTTCACTACATTAAAACAAAAGGATGGAGGATACGTCACTTTCGGCGATAATGCTAAAGGTAAAATCATTGGCATCGGTAAAATTGGTAAAGAACCTTCACTCACTATAGATAATGTGCTATTAGTAGAAGGATTAAAATATAACCTTTTATGTATTAGTCAATAAAGTGATAAAGGGTTCGAAATAATCTTTATGAAAAAAAAATGTGTTATCCAAAAACCTAAGAACAAAGAAACTCTATTTATAGCTCATAGAATAAATAATGTCTATTGCATAAATCTTGAGAACTTAGTAAATCAGAATGTAACTTGTTTGGCAATAGTGAATGAAATAAGTTGGCTATGGCATAGGAAACTAGGACATGCTAGCATGGACCTATTATCCAATTATCAAAGAAAAATCTTGTCAAAGGACTACCTAATACAAAATTCATAAAAGACAAGATATGTGATACATGCCAAAAGGGAAAGCAAGTTAAAACAAGTTTCAAAAAGAAAAAATACATATCTACAAAAAGACCCCTAGAATTGCTACACCTAGACCTATTTGGTCCAACTGGAACCTTAAGTCTAGGAGGAAAACAATATGCTTTTGTAATAGTGGATGATTATTCAAGATTCACTTGGGTATTATTTCTAACAAACAAAGATGAAGCCTATGACATGCTTATTACTTTATGTAAGAAATTACAAAATGAAAAGGGCTATAATATAACAAGCTTTAGGAGTGATCAAGGTAGGGAATTTTTTTAAAAAAATGTTGAAAAATTCTATAATGAATATGGAATAAATCATAATTTTTCACCACCTAGGACTCCACAACAAAATAGAGTTGTAGAAAGAAAAAAATAGAACTCTACAAGAAATGGCGAGAATAATGTTGAATGAAAATAATCTACCTAAATACTTTTGGGCAGAAGCTATAAATACAACACACTACATTATAAATAGGGTATCAACAAGATCAAAAATAGACAAAACACCATATGAACTTTGGAAAGGAAGAAAACCTAATATTTCCTACTTTCATGTATTCGGATGCAAATGTTTTATCCTTAATACTAAAGATGATCTAGGAAAACTTGATGCAAAATTTGATGAAGGTATCTTCCCAGGGCACTATATAAATAGTAAAGCTTATAGGGTTTATAATAAAAGAACCTTTACTATTATGAAATCAATGCACATAACATTTGATGAATCAAACAATCATGACAATAAAAATGAGAATGATGAAAAAGAAGATACTCCACAAAAAGAAGAAGATCTTGAAATAAAAGAAGAAATCAATAATGATGCTCCAAATGAAAAGCTTATAGAAAAACTGAAACTTCCTAAAGAATGGAGATATGATAAAAATCACCCAAAAGAATAAATTCTTGGTGAAAAATTAAAAGAAATAACCACTAGAACCTCATTAAAGAATATCTGCAACCATTATGCTTTTTTATCTCAAGATGAACCCAAGAATATTGAAGAAACCTTAAAAGATGACTATTGGATCATAACTATGTGGGAGGAACTAAATCAATTTGAAAGAAGTCAAGTATGGAAACTTATACCTAAACCCAAAGACAAGTCAATCATAGGAACTAAATGGGTGTTTAGAAATAAAAAGGATGAAACTGGAGTAGTTGTAAGAAATAAAGCTAGGCTTATAGCACAAGGTTACAATCAAGAAGAAGGCATTGATTATAAAGAAACTTTTGCCCCTGTAGCAAGAATGGAAGCAATAAGGATGCTTCTTGCCTATGCAGCCTATAAAGACTTCAAATTATACCAAATGGATGTAAAAAGTACATTTCTAAATGGCTATATTAATGAAGAAGTCTATGTTAAACAACCTCCAGGTTTTGAAGACTCTAAAAATCCAAATCTTGTATTTAAGTTAAGTAAGGCCCTATATAAATTGAAACAAGCTCCTAGAGCTTGGTATGATATGCTAAACAAATTTCTACTTCAAGATAATTTTTCAAGAGGAAAGATAGACAGCACTTTATTTATAAAAACCAAAGATAAAAATATGCTTATAGTTCAAATTTATGTTGATGATATTAGATTTGGAGCTACTCATGAAGATTTGTGTAATGAATTTGCTAAAACTATGCAGATAGAGTTTGAAATGAGCATGATAGGAGAATTAAATTACTTTCTAGGTTTGCAAATCAAACAAGCTAAAAATGGAACTTTCATAAATCAAACTAAGTATATTAAAGACATGTCAAAGAAGTTTGATATGGAAGAAAGTAAACCTATAGGAACTCCCATGAGCACTTCAACTAGTCTAGACAAGGATGAAAAAGGGAAACAAGTTGATACCAAACATTATCGAGGTATGATAGGAAGTTTACTTTACTTAACAGCAAGTAGACTAGATATAATGTTCAGTGTGTGTATGTGTGCTAGGTTCCAATCGGCTCCTAAGGAATCACATCAAACAGCAGTAAAACGAATTCTTAGATATTTGCTAGGCACCCTAGATTTAGGGTTATGGTATCCAAAAGGAACTGATTTCGAAATGATGAGTTATTCGGATGCAGATTATGCAGGATGCAAAATAGATAGAAAAAGCACTAGTGGGACTTGCCATTTTTTAGGACACTCATTAGTTTCATTGTGTTCAAAGAAACAAAATTTCGTAGCATTATCTATAAGTGAAGCAAAATACATAGCAACTGGGAGCTATTGTACTCAAATTTTATACATGAAACAACAATTAAAGGATTTCAAAATTAAATACCAAACAATCCCCATAAAATGCGATAATACAAGCACGATAAATATTTCAAAGAATCCGGTATCACATTCAAGAACTAAACATATTGATATACATCATCATTTTTTAAGAGATAATGTAGACAAGAAAGAAATAGTTCTTGAATTTGTCAATACTCATGATCAATTAGCTGATATGTTTACCAAACCATTAGCTGAGGATCAATTTATATTTATTCGGCGAGAATTAGGCATGTTACATATAAGATAAGTTAACTAAAAAAAGGGGAAGAAGTTCAGTTTGGTCAGGATAGATGACTGCCAGGGAGCTGACAGACGACTGGCAGGCTACTGTCTGTGTAAAAGACAATAGACAGACGACTGCCAGTGAGCTCAAAATCGACTGGCAAGCTACTATCTGTGGACAGACGACTGTCTCACGGCGGGTGATGTACTTTTCACTTAAAAACACAATTTTTAAACCCTACAGATGTCTGTCCATTCGTCTTCCTTCCTCTAAAACATCTTCTCTTCTCTTTCCTTTTAGTTCTTTCTCTCCTAAGCTTCACACAACAATTATTCATCATACCCTACTCCATACAAATCTAGGGTTTTTGCTTATCAAGATGGTTCATACCAAAACTGTGGGAAAGAAGGACAAAGCTTCTTCATCTTCTTCAAAGCCTACAAGCAATGCTGACATAGAAAAATGGCTAGTCTCTTCACATGCGAAATCATTGTATCATAATCATCTATCTGCAATTGAACCGATGTTCTGTAAGATTTTAGATGTTACTTTCTTTGAAGAAAATTTTCCTGAAATTTTAGAAATGTTCAAAGCTATAGGATGGGACAAGTTTATCCTTCATCAAGTAAAAGGGTATTATCCAGATCAGATTAAGATTTTTTATTCTAACTTGGTTAAGAAGGAAGATGGAATTATTTCTGAAATTTATGGACAAAGGATTACACTTACCCCACACTCATTACGAAAAATTCTTCATATCAAGCATGGGAATTTTGAGTGTACACCAGTTGAGAAGCATTGGACCATGGAACAAGGATTTACACCACAAGAGTTTCTGCCTCTTGTGATGAATGATGCACCTGTGTATTTTGGACATCCTCCACCATATAAGCAGCTTAATCTTCAGGCACAAATTCTGCATTAGATCATTGCATACAACATCATTCCGAGGTCTGGTACCTTTGATCACATGTCATATTTTGATTGTTTTGTTATGTGGTGCTTACTAAAAGGGAAGAAACTAGACTTATCCAGTATTATACTGAATTGGATGGTGATGAAGCTTGAATCTCCTAGAATTGGGCTTCCTTACGACGTTATTCTTTCCTTAATCTTTGCCCATTTTCAAGTCCTCTCTCCAGCTTCAAAAATAGTAAAAAGAACTCATTATCATGTTTTCTCATCTACTACATTGAAACAAATGGGTTACAAAAAGTATACCGAGATTTGGATGTTCCGAGGCAATAGACCGACAAGACCTACACCTGAGGCAAGGAGTCCAGCTCCTAAAGAAGCTGATATGCCACCTTGGTTTGTTCCATTTTATCAAAATTATACTAGCTTCAGTTCTAAAATGCGAGAAAACTTTTCTTCTCTTCAAGATAAACTCTCCACCATTGATGACAAGTATACCTCATTAGACAATCGTATTTCTAAGATAGAGCATCGTGTCACTAAACATGACACTGATTCAGATAATGAGGATAGTAAAAAATTCTGATGAGGAAGAAGCTGAAAATGAAGAAGAAGGTGAAGGAGAAGAAGAAGAACAAAAAGCAGAAGAAGATGAAGAAGAAGGTGAAGAAGAAGAAGAAGGTTCACAGCAATCCAAAGGAAAAGGAATTGCTGAAGACAGTGACACTAAATCTGACATATAGACTTTTGTTGGTGTTTTTGCTCTTTTGTATGCTTAAATTATGGATGTATTTTGTTTTTGTTGTACAAAAGGGGAGTATGTGTAAGTTAAAGACTATGAGTCTTTATATGTATTCTAGCTCTACAACTCTTAACTTTTGCAATGTTTTTTTTTTAGTTTGATGTATTATAAGTTCTAATGTTAATGATAATTCTAAAAACTTTGCAAGTTCTAATTTGAGTATGCTGTTTGATAGGGGGAGTATTATGAGTTATCACTTGCGCATAATTCTTAATCAATTGATGTTAATACATTAACACTTGTATCATATATACTCAAATTGATATTTGCTCTTGATCATTATATACTCAAATTATATTTTTGATTGATGTCAAAGGGGGAGAAGTGTTTAGCAAAAATTGCTTGAACTTGAAATGAGCATGAATGATATTGATGAGCATGAATGATATTATTGATTCTATTGAAATTTTATTAAGATGAAGCTTACTGAAAGGGGGAGTTTTTTAAGGC
Organism: Malania oleifera; assembly: GCF_029873635.1. Lineage (NCBI taxonomy): Eukaryota > Viridiplantae > Streptophyta > Magnoliopsida > Santalales > Ximeniaceae > Malania > Malania oleifera. The sequence goes on along the minus strand of NC_080423.1, from coordinate 11,584,581 downwards.
TCACTCAAAATTTTTGCTTCTTGTTTGTCATCATCAAAAAGGGGGAGATTGTTGGCCTTAATAGGTTTAATACTCTATTTTGATGCTAACAAACAAGTAGGATTTAACTTGCTTCAGTTAAGTGTTGTGTTTTCTCAGGAATCCATATTGAAGGTACTCATGTAGCATGAATCAATGTCTGATAATATGGATCAAAGTCCGAAGACCATAAGAGCGTGATGATTAAAGAATATCAATATGAGAGCTCAAAGAAGAAATATCAAGAGGATTTAAAGAGATGAAAGATCAGATTATTCTAAAATATCAGAGACTAGCAACAAAGAAAGTTCAGAGCAAAGAAGAAATTTTGAGAACTTAGGACAAGTCTTTGTAAGTACTTTAAGTTTATTCAAGTATGAAGTTTTCATTTTGAAGCTCATTAGGCAAATAGACTTAGAGACTTTAAGATAATAACTTGGAACATGTTTTCAAAGTTAAAACAAATTGATATTCCAAGTAACAATGAGAGAGAAATCAAAAAGTGACTAGAAAAGAAAATCATTCAGTTGAAAGATGACTGTGTATTAATAGATAGACGACTGGCTAAATTAAAGGCTTTAAAATTGAAACACAGAAGCCTAACAGACGACTATCAAGGCTCCCACAAACGACTGTCAGTGAAAAGTGAGAAGACTATGAAAGTTTTACCAGTCGACTGTCCACCCTCTATGTTATTGAAAATCTTAAAAGTATACATAGACAGAAAACTGTCATCATCTGGACAGACGATTGTCACCTTATATTCTGATGACAGACGACTGCCACTCAAGGGACAGATGACTATCACCTTTCTACCTATGATTTTCACAATTATATTAAATGGACAGACGACTATCAGGTCTTCACAATCGATTGCCTCGCAGCATTTTTTTATTTTCCAACAGATATAATTTTTGAAATTCAAATATTTGGAAACTCAAATAAGTTTGATATATGGAAACAAGTCTAAGTATCCTTTGGGGAACAAGAAAGAAGGTTTTATACATCTATAAATACCCTAAAGACACATTGATTTAATCACCAAGATCATTAAGAACTCACAATCTGCTGTCATACTCTCTCTCTCTCTCTCTCATTCTGAATTTTTGAAAGTGCTTTATATAGCTCTCATCCTAGCTCGAAATTAAGAGAAGTTCTTTTTGAATTTCACTGTGTTTGATCATTGAGTTGCTGATTCTTTCATTGAAAGATACCCACAATGATAAGTTTCTAAGAGCTTCATTCTGAAACTCATATTCTGAATTTACTGAAGTGCATTAGTGTTTTAAACTTGTACTACTCAACTCTTTGAGGAGCAAGTTCTTGTACGTATTGTTTTTCTATCTTTGTAACAGGGCTTGTTAACGATTTCAGTATTGAATCGTTGGACCAAACAAGGGGAGATTGTTTGGAGAAGGCAAGCTCTAGCCTTACCAAAGGAGTGCTTGTAATTGTATTTTTTTCGGCTGATAAAGGAACGGTAAAAGTGAATCCTTTGGCGGTTTGGCCAAGGGCGAGGACGTAGGCTGTGTTGAAGCCGAACCTCGTAAAAATCCTTGTGTTCTTATTTATCTACTCTACTCTTTATTTTTCAAGGATATAATCTGCGTGGTTGCCTTAAATTTTAATTCTGAATGTTTGGTTGTTAAATAGATCGGAAGGTAATTCGTTTTGGATAAATCAGCATTGATTATAGAAACCAAATGGGACTACGTTGGTTGATTATACTTGACCTATTAATCTGAAAGTTTATTTAAAAACTGAACATTGGGAAGAAGAAGAACAATTGTGATTAGGGCTTATACTAAGTGTAGAAAATTTTTACATATAATGTTACTTAAATTAAGAGTTTGATCTTGTTGTGACTGATTGTGACTGTTTCTAAGATTTGAAACTTAAAAGAACTAATTCTAAAGGAACAATTTTTAAAAACCAATTCACCCCCCCCCCTCCTCTTAGGAAGCTATTCCTAATTTCAAGCATATGTGCTTGGAAAGCTCATTTTGATAGATTTTCGGTGGATGAGAAAGTTCAATCCTTGGGGATTGCTCTTGCTTCTCGGTGTAACTGTCGCAAGTTGGGGCAAACAGAAACCTTGAATCATGTCCTTTGCTTGAGCGAGATTGCTATGAAGCTTTCAGATTTTGCCACCACAACCTTGGGGGTTCCTTGTACAAATGTAGTTTCTTGGATTTGTTGTGTTCAACAATGGTTTACTTATGCTAAGAAATTGACTCGGAGGGGTGTAATCATTGGTATCTTTCCGAGTTTAATAACTTGGAGGCTTTGGGTGCATTGATGTAGAGTCTGAATGGAAGGTGCTAAGGAATCGGCTGAAGGAGTTTGGTTGCCTATCAAGGTATATGGCTTAGGAGGATTTCGGATAATATGAGATCAAGCGGATCCCTTTCCACTCAAGATAACAAAGTTTTAAGTGCTCTTGAGATTCCAATTATCACTCCAAAAGCATGGAGTCCTTGTGTTGTTAGGTAGGGGAACCCTCGGGTTGGGTCTGTAAAGTTGAACGTAGATGGTAGTTGTTGTGGAAACCCAGGGACATGTGGAGGGGTTGGTGTGATTCAAGATTACAACGGGGCTTTCCTGGGTGCTTATTCTTCCTTCTTTGGTTATGGCTCTAATAATAAAGTCAAACTTAGGATCCTGACAGAGGGAGTGCAGATGTGCAAAGAAATGGGTTATATGAATGTGGAGATAGAATTTGATTCTAAGATAGTGGTCGATTGGGTTCGTTCACGGAGATGCATGGTATGGTATCTGTGGTATTTTTGGGAAGAGCTTCTTGAGGCTCTTTCCATGATTAATTTCACCATTGTTCACCAATTCAGAGAAGGAAATAAGTGTTGACTCTATGAGTCCAATCCGGTTTTGATATTGACAAATCACTTGTATTTGATCTGTACATTGAGTTTGTGAACAGGAACTATATTAAGCATGCACGAAAGGACAACGAGTTATGGAAGTCATAAAGCAAAGCATATATATATCTTGGCAAAATCCATGGAACTCAAAGAGTACAAGAATCAAGATTCAAGCGGCAAAGTTCAAGAACATCTTGGGAATGGGTACTTAGAGCTCATGTATTTACATTTACGTATGATTTAATTTGAGACTCAACATAACTTAGAATGACTTTACGATTCATGCATTTCATGTATATCATTAGGGTACTTTCATGGACTTAGAAATACTTTTAAAATCATGAAAAATATGTTTTATAAAAAACCCAAGAAAGAGAGCAAAGTAAATTTTTAAATTAGAGAAGAAAAATTGAGAAAAATGGCACTTCGGTAGCCTGAACTCAACTTCAATCGCCTGAAGAATTTCTTCAGTAGCTTGAAAATTAAGTTTGGTAGCCTAAATAATTAATGGAAAAAACAGAATCTGGCTGAGGTACTTCGATTGCCTGAACTAGAACTTCAGTCGCCTGAAGTCACTTTAGGAGCCTAAACTTCAACTTTAGTAGCCTGAAGTCGTGGGAAAGTTTTAAAATCAGATTTTTATTAATAGAACTTGCGAGCTTTTTCTTTGATCCAATGGTTGAGATCAATCCTAAGGTTAAGACACTATAAATACTAAATATCTAAACCCTAGAACATAGCTAAGACACACAAGAAGAGAAGAACACATCTTATTGACAGAATATTGAGAAACTTGCTCTTATTGCTATACGATTGCCTACACTTCAACTTCTACTCATCAAACTTGGGCAAATCAACTCAGAATCTTGAAAGGAACTCGTTTAATCATCTTGTTTTTCATTCTAGTATTGAGGTTTGATCATTCGAGTTAATATTTTCAAGAGTTTCTCATCCCATCACTTCTTATTGAATATCGTTAGAAAAGTTTGATATTGAGTGTGCACATACATATAAAAATTGTTTTTGACAAGATCATTACTTGAGAAAGTTTTTTAGCTATTGGTTGATTGGTGTTTGATTCAAGAGTATATATATATTGTTCATAGAGCTTATTATTACAAAATCTATTTTTGATTAAGTACTAAGAGGTTGATCTTGAGTGTGCATATATATATATATATATATATATTAAATCACTTTGATAAGATTACCACTTGAAAAAAGCTTTAGCTATTGATTAAATATTTTAAGTTCAAGTGAGTTTTTCCATTCAAAGACTCGATACTTTTAATAGTACAAATCCACTTGATTAGATATCCTTGGAGTTCTTAAATACATATATTGTTGAAGGATATTTTCTAAAATAGATTACATTGGTTTTTGATCTTTGGAATACATATCTATATATATTTGCATATTACAAAGGTTGTGTTGTGATTGAATATTTGAAAGAGAGCTTTGTGATTTTGATTGATTTAATATTCAAGACAAAGTTTTTATTAATAAGTTCACATCAAATATATTTGTGCATTTTTGCAAAGTAAACTAAGAACCCTAAAATTCTCCAAAGTGTTTTAAATATATCATTACTTGGGAGTTTTGGTTAAAGAGGGAAATTGTTTATTGAAACATTTCATTCATAAAATGATGTTACTGTTTCATTCATATTGAGCTTCAAGTTTTATCATATGATTATGTACTAGGACTTTGAATTGTACTCACTAGCTTTGTTAGAAGTAACATTGAGTGTTTTGCAAATTAAATTGTATTCAAGGTTCGGTTTGTGAACTGGGGTTGAGGAGAGAGTTGTATCTCTTGTAAGCAGCGAATTAGGAGGGAGTTACACCTCTTGTAAGCAGCGGATTAGGAGGGAGTTGTTCCTCTTGTAAGCAGCGGATTGTAAGGGAAGTTCTGTCCCAATTTAAGGAGTAGGAATTTTAGTGGAATCCTTGAGTAGATTGGTTAAGGCAAGGACGTAGGCTGAGTTGGCTAAACCTTGTAAAATCATGATTGCATTCTCTCTTCCCTTATAATTTTTTATTTTCCGCATCGTATTTCAATTTCCAGCTTATTTGTGTATGTTGAATAACTTTACACGCACTTAATTGGGTAAAAAGGAATTCATTGATAAAATAACTTTAATTCAAACATAAGTCCCTACCAATAATTAGTTAAACATAGAAATAGGGATTGATTGGTAAATAGGTTTCAAAGATTTTTTAAAATACCCAATTCACTCCCCTCCGCCCTCTTGGGATTACACCTAAATCAACAATAAGGTTGCGGACTTATTGGCTCGTCAAGGAGAGAAAGGCACCACTATGAAATATATGGAGTTTGTTTCTTTACCTTGTCTAGTTAGAGGCATGATACGCCTTGAAAAAATTGGTCTTCCCAATTTAAGAGTCTAATGTGTCGCTTTTTTTGCGTTTCATTTTGTTACGTTTCTGTTTTATCTGTTTGTAGTTTTTTTTGCTGAAACCACGATATTCCTCCGTTTTTTTATGGTGTGGCTCTTATACTTAGAGTTTCTTAAACAAAGGAAGAAAAACATAAGGACTGCACAGCAGAGACTCGTCGACAAGTGCCCTGTCTTCGTCGACGAGGAGATCCCGAAAGGCCCAAAAGTTCAGAGATCCTGAGATACCAAGAGCAGGAATATGGGCTCGTCGACAATGCCTTGTTCTTGTCGACAAGTATCCTTCTTTTTCTCATTGACGAACCCATCTTCTCGTTGACGAGAATGTCTGGACTGCAAAAAAAAAAAAATTAATTTCAAATTTGAACATTGGGGTGGTTGGGTTATTGGAGGGAAACCTCCGAGGGACTTCTATATATGTAATTCTGAACATATTTGTACATAGAGATCATTGTAAAACTTGTGTATTGTGGTGTTTCACATCATAGTGAATATTGAGTGCCATTTGCTTTCATTCTTGTGTTATTGCTTATTGTTCTCTCATTCATATTGGTTAAGTGTTATTAAGACTTGGAGTTTCTTTCATTTCTACATCTTCCGCTATATGTGTGTCCTATACTTGAATTTTACAACAAATTGGTATCAGAGCGATTGTTGTCATGGCATCGGAATCATCTTCTGCAAGATTTGACATCGTTAAATTTGATGGAACCGGGAACTTTAATTTATGGCATAGGAGAGTGAAGAACATTATTTTGCAACAAGGAATGGCTAAGGCTCTACTTGACACTCAACCGGAAGGAATGGTTGAGACAACATGGGTAGATCTGAAATTAAAGGTCGCTTCTACAATACACTTATGTTTGGCCAATGAAGTACTCTATCAGGTGATGGAGGAGGATTCTCTAGCGGCTATATGGTGAAAGTTAGAGAGCCGGTACATGTCCAAATCTCTCAATAATAAACTTTTTCTTAATCAACGTTTGTATTGGCTTAAGATGGTTGAAGGATCAAGTTTGGATCAAAACATTAATGCTTTTAATCAAATCATTAATGATTTGATGAGGGTTGATGTCAAGTTTGATAAGGATGATAAGGCTTTGATGTTGTTAAATTCCTTGCCGTCGACTCATACCAATGAAAACCTTGTGACCACTTTTACATGGGGAAAGGAGACTCTTGGTCTAGAAGAGGTAACAAGTGCCTTTTTGAATTTTCATCAAAGGTTGAAAATATATGATGAAGGAGAAGGACTTGTGGTAAAGGGTAGTAGCGATCGTGGCAAAGGAAAGTTTTAAGGTGGGTCCAGTCAGAAATCCTAAAATCAATCCAAGAAAAAGAAGGAAATCCAGTGTTATAAATGCAGTAAAAAGGGGCATGTGAAATCGGAATGTCCGAATTAGAAGAAGGGAAATTCTGAGAAACATGAAGGTGTTTCAAAATCTGTGAATGTTGTTCAAATAGGAGATTCAGCATGTAGTGATGGTGATGTTCTATCAGTTTCAGTGGGGTCGGATAATCTAATGGACTCTTGGATACGTAACTCGGCATGTTCTTATCACATGACTCTGAATAAGGAGTGGCTTAACACTTACAGGTTAGTAAATTCTAGATCAGTTCTTATGGATAATGACACTTCTTGCAAGATCATTGGCATAGGAAATGTAGAGATAAAAATGTTTGATGGTGCTATGAGAACATTGTGTACTGTAATACATATACCAGAGTTGAGGAAGAGTTTAATATCACTCAGTACCTTGGATTGTAATGACTTTAATTACAAGTCCAAAGGTAGAGTCCTGATATTATGGAAAGGCAATCTGACTGTAATGAAAGGGCAGAAATTAGATGGGAATATCTACATGTTATAGGGAACTACTATTGTAGGTGGAGTTGCAAATGTGGATGTTGAATTAGATGAGACCGGCTTGTGGCATATGAGCCTTGGGCATATTGGGGAATACGGCTGTTGACCTTATAGGTCACGTCCGATTTTGATAATGACAAATATTCATGTATTTAATGAATATCCAGTTCATGTGCAGGTCTATATTAGCAGATACATTGATGGCACGTGAAAGCTTAAGGCTTGAAGACCAGTTCATGTTTTTCAGTTGTAATATATATTTAGTGGTGAAATTGGTCTGTAATAGTAAACAAGTCTTTGGTTTGTAATAAGCTCACACACATCACATGCATGGTTTATTATGTAAGCTCAAACCAAAAAGTGACTGTAGAATAACCCTAGGGCTGTCCCTTCGGTCAACCGAAGGTCGACTAACACCGGATTCTTTCGGTGTCTCTATTTTGAACATAGATGACTCTAGGACACTCACCTTTGAACTTGCATGTATTAGGAACTTGAATAGGGTGAATGGTTATTGAAACATGACCGAAATGCACACATTGTGCACTTTCGGTCGACCGGCCAACTCAGTTCATTTTGGCCTGGTCGACCGAACCAGACCTGGGTCAACTGTTGACAGTTCAAAACCTCCCGATCGACCAAAACCCTCTCTAGTCAACAATTTGACCATTTGGTCGACCGAGCAAAAATTGTACACCAACTACCTGGTTTACCGAGGGTCCTCAAGAAAAATCCCAGCGGTCTGGTCAACCAAACCAGCCAGTTCAAAACAGCCCGATCAACCAAACCTCGGTAAAATAGGAAAATCGCCTTTAGAAAGGCACTTTCGGTCGACCGATCATTTAGTTCAAAATCCTCCTGGTCGACCGAACCATATGAGATCTGGTTGACCGAAACCTTTCTAGTCGACCGAACCTCTCGGGTTGTCCTGATTTTTTTTACCGCAGTTAATAATTTTAAACAGGGTTAAAATGTTTAAAATGTCATTAAACTTTTCTAACAATCCCTAATAAGTCTCCAACGTTTAAAAATCATGGTATGTCTATATATACCCTTTCATTTGGGAAAATTAGAGGTTGATTAGCAAAAACAAAAATCCAAATTTCTCTCTCAAGTTAAATACTTCCTAGTGCTCATACTATTTCCAAATCCACTCAAACTTACCTTCTTCACTTCTTTGTATCATTTGTAAGTGTATTGGGTGTGTTCATTTAGAGGTTTGCTCTCTCATTTCGTGAGTGCTTGAATCGATTTTTACGAGAGCATAACCTAAGTATTCTTAGGAGGCTTTTCTAATAAGCCTACCCTAAGAAAGCTTGTGGTGAACTTCCCAGTGTTGCATTCTCATTACAATATCTTTGGAAGTTTGTATTTGTTTTTGGCTTGCAAAAACATTTTCAAATTTACTCAAATATCTTGTGGTATTCATATTGACATTGTTGTGAAAAGATATTTGTGTTTGATATACAAATTTTTGTGGCAATATCTATTCAAGTTTATATTATTTGCTGAATACAAAGATTGCTTAGCTTTGCAAACCAAGCATATACACTAGTTGAAATATTTGAAACTTGCATAATATCTTTGTTTGAGCATCTTGATTGAGAACACATTGAAATACAAAGATTGCTTGTTGACATTCTCACGTACGTATTACACTGATAGAAATACCTTTTGAGAGTTGAACTATCTAGACCACACTGAGCTTACATTTTAAATCATCTTTGGTGTTTGTGATCGTGCGCATTTGGGGTACAAATTTGTTTTACGTGAAAACACCCTTACATTGTACATTTTGATTGTATATCTGAGAGATTCCAGGCGTGGCCTGAGGGAGCGGTAATCTAGCCTGGTAAGGATTGGTGTAAAGGTTGAGGTCTGCCCTATGCTAATTGACCTGATTTGTATAGGTGCTGCTCCACCCGTTTAAGTGAGCAAGTTATTGTGATAATCCTTGTGTTGGTTTGCCAAGGCGGGGACGTAGGCAGTTGGTCAAACCTCGATAACATATCTGCGTGTCACACTCTCTTTATTGCTTTCTGGTGCTTGTGTGAGTAATTAAACTGCTTTACTTAATTTCTGATATATTTATATAGGTTTGTGAACATACTGCTGTCAAGAGGAATACCTAGGAGATAAATTTTAAAATACCAATTCACACCCCCCCCCCCCTCTCAAGATCACGATAAAGCTAACAACGGCATAAAGGAACTACACAAGAGGAAACTCTTGAAGGGCTTGAAATCATGTCAGTTAGAATTTTTCAAGATTTGTGTTCTTGGAAAACAAAATAAGGTAAAGTTCAGATCATCTACTTACAAGACAAAAGGTATTCTTAACTATGTGCATTCAGATGTTTGGGGTCCAGTTAAAGTTGCATCAAAGGGTGGACATGTGTATTATATGAGTTTCATTGATGATTACTCATAGAAAGTCTAGGTTTATTTCATGTGTCACAAATTAGATACGTTTGCCAAGTTTAAGATTTGGAAGGCTAAAGTGGAGAACCAAACGGGGAGGAGAATCAAATACTTGAGATCGGATAATGAGACCAAGTACGCTGATTCTCAATTTATGGAGTTTTTTGTGGAGTAGGGCATTAAGAGGCACTTTGCAGTTCGTAGGAAACCTCAACAAAATGATGTGGTAGAATGAATGAACCAGACTCTTGCTGATAGGGCTCGATGTCTTAGATTAAATACAGGGTTACTAAAGAATTTCTGGGTCGAGGCAGTTAGTATGGCTTGTTTTCTGGTAAACAGATCACCAAGAGTGTCACTAAAGGGTAAAGTAGCGGAAGAGGTATGGACGGGAAATGCAGTAAACTATTCCAAATTGAAAGTATTCGGGTTTCCAGCCTTTGTCCACATGTCTAGTGAGGAAAGGTCTAAACTTGGCCCGAAGTCTCGCCGTTGCATCTTTTTGGGGTATCCAATGGGTGTAAAGGGGTACAAGCTATGGAACCTAGTGGCAAACAAGGTGGTGATCAGTAGGGATATAGTATTTGATGAGAAAGCTGTGGTGAAGCGTACTCAAGAATGTGATGAACAAAAACAGGAACCAAAAAGTTGGGGCAGTGATGAAGATGTCGTGCAAGTGGAGTTGAAAGCTCAGGACAAAGGAAATGATCATGGTCCCATGGTTTCAAGGAGCTCTAGCTCAAGAAACTAGTGAGTTGATGATCTTCCTATATGGGGATCCAGACACACTATTAGGTCTCCGCCAAGGTATGGGTTTGAAAAGTTAGTGTCTTATGCGTTTCTAATCAGTTGCAATGATCCAACTACATTTCAAGAGGCAGTGCACGGCCAGGAGAAAGGTAGATGGATGAGAGCAATGATTGAGGAGGTGGAGTCACTATATAAAAATCAAACTTGGGAGTTGGTGGAGCTTTCAGATGGGAAGAGACCGATTGGGTGCAAATGGGTGTACAAGAAGAAGGAAGCAATATCATAAAAGGAAGGTGAGAAGTTCAAGGAACGGTTGGTGGCAAAAGGATACTCACAAAAGAAGGGGATAGATTATGATGAGATCTTTTCTCCAATGGTCCAACATACTTCTACCAGAATTGTGTTAGGGTTGGTAGCTTATTATGATCTTTACTTGGAACAAATTGATGTGAAGACGGCGTTTCTTCACGGTGACTTGGAAGAACAAATCTACATGTGAAGCAGATTCTATAAGTGTGGTAAGCAAGTTTCTTTCTAATCCAGGAAGACAACATTGGGAAGCTGTAAAATGGATACTAAGATACTTGCAGGGTACATTAGATTATGGCATCATGTTCGGCAAGTAACAGGGTTGTCCTTCAGTTATGGGGTTTGTAGATGCATATTATGCTGAAAATATGGATGATAGACAGTCTACAATGAGATATGTTTTCCCTCTTGTAGAAGGACTGGTATGTTGGAGATCCATGGTTCAGTCTATGTTAACATTGTCCACGACTGAAGCGGAGTATATGACAGTCGCCGAAGCTGCAAAGGAAGCCTTATGGCTTACTAGTTTAGTCAGAGAGCTGGGATTACAGCAAGATGGAGTGGTGTTGCATTGTGATAGTCAAAGTATCATTTACTTGGCAAAGAATCAGGTATACCATGCTAGAACCAAGCACATTGATGTGAGGTTCCACGGAGTTCGGGAATTGATTGCTTCAGGTGAACTTGTGTTAAAGAAGATTCACACTTCTAAAAATGCAGTGGATACTCTGACGAAATAGGTTACTTCTGAAAAGTTCAAGCATTGCTTAGGCTTACTTCATGTCTCCAAGTGATATGAAGGAGACAAACTCAACCTAGCGTTTTTTAAAGTTCAAGGTGGAGCAGCTAAACAAGTTTTTCGGGATTCTCCTAAGGGGCATATAATCGCCAAGATGGAGATTGTTGTTTATGGTGTGGCTCTTATACTTAGAGTTACTTAAACAAAGGAAGAAAAATATAAGAAGGGCTGCACAGTAGGGACTCGTCGACGAGTGCCCTGTCCTCGTCGACGAGGAGATCTTGAGAGGCCCAAAAGTTTAGAGATCTTGAGATACCCAGAGCAAGAAAATGGTTCATTGATGAATGCCTTGTTCTCTTCAACGAGTATCCTTCTTGTTCTCGTTGATGAACCCATCTTCTCATCGATGAGAATTCCTGGACTACGAAAAGAAATTTGAATTTCAAATTTGAACGTTAGGGGTGGTTGGGTTATTGGAGGGAAACCTCCGAGGGAATTCTATATATGTACTTCTGAACGTATTTGTATGTAGAGATCATTATAAAACTTGTGTATTGTGGTGTTTCACATCGTAGTGAATATTGAGTGTCATTTGCTTTTATTCTTGTGTTATTACTTCTTGTTCTCTCATTCATATTGGTTAAGTGTTATTGAGACTTGGAGTTTCTTTTGTTTCTACATCTTCCGCAGTGTGTGTGTCCTATACCCGAATTTTACAACACTCCGCCATAAGTGAGGGATTTTCTAATAAAGAAAGGAGGTGCCGCCCTCTTTTACCAAAAAAAAAAAAATTATATTGCTTTTCTTTTCCATTTTTTTTTCAATCAAGTCAAGGTCCAATTTTTCTTTGAGACTGTGTTACCGTTTAGATATAGTTCTAGAGAAGATATTTCTAGATAATTAAAAAAATTATTTATGCTCCAATTGCTACTTTATAAATTTAACACATGACATGTGCGTCTCCTCCATTGTTCAAATCATTCATGTTGATTGTTAGCATAATCTAAAAATAAAGTAAAAACCATGTCTAACTAATAGGTTGCAAAAAAGCAATTTATCGAAATTTAGATATCAAGCTTACAGTAAACACATAACTGCACTCGTCTATAATTAGGTTAATATTTACAAAACTACACTTAAATTCTTCCTATACTTTTTTAATACCTTTCTCTTCTTTATTTGGCCATCTTTTTCCCTTTATGTTTCTACATCTCTTTCCTCTTTAACATTATTTCTCGTCTTCTATTATAACATTATTCTCTTCCATAAGTTCAATATTTTTGTATTTATCTACAATTGTGTTCATAATTTCTCCATTTTCTTCTTTTCAAACGCAGCTCATCAAGAGATATTTATTATATTTTATACTAACAAAAAACGTCCTTCAATTTCGGGAAGGATAATTGTACTTGTAAGAGTTTGAATATCTCATCTCCTTCTATAGTTAAGATTTAATTTTGTTGCTTTTTTTTAAAAAAAAAAAAAACTCTGGAAGATGTCGTTATCTCATTTACTCTAATAATGTATTATGTTGTTGTCCTTGTAACAAAGAATCTATCTTTTTTATCTAATGTGACGATTGTATCTATATTATAATTTTGTTGGGTTGTCGTATTTGGATCAAGATTTGAAGGAGGACTATGTACTACGTGTTCACAAGTAAAATCTTCCTTTATATATGAAACTCATAAAAAAATTTCAGACAACTTTAGAAATTCTACTCGGTTTAGTTTGTTAACTAAGTATGTTAAAAACTTTAGTCTGATACAAAAATTTACCCTTTTTTTTTTTCTTGTGTGTGTTTGTGAAGAAACCAAGAATTTAGGGTAGAAATTAAATCTAATTGTTAAAATTTCTAGAGGCCTATGAATGTGGTTCGATAAAGTAAACTTTGTATTGAGTAGAGATCACCAAAGAAAGACGAGTTAACGGTCTAGGACTACTTAAAAAATTTCCCATCATAGCATTTGAGGGAGAAAAGGACAAGCTGAGAACTTGCTTCGCCTTTGCTTTATTTTATTTTGTTTTTTTTAATCATTGGACTCAAGATCCGGTCCTTATTTTCACGTAGCATAGATTTAACATAGATCTCAAAACATATGAAACGATTTCATAATATAAAGTAAAGATCATAGTTTATTTAGATGTTATGTTTGGTTCATGAAAATACAATGAAATAAAAAAAAAATATGAAAAAAAATCAAGTTATTTTATAACTAACATTTGCACCTAAAAATTGAAAATTAAAATTCTAATTTAGTAAATTAAAATTAAAATTAATTTAGAACATTTGCTACAATTAAAATTTTACCAATCCAGCTTAAGTCGTACGGGTTACGTTATAGGTTCAAATCATATATTAATTTACCTAATAATGGTCCAACTTTTGCCAATCCAGCCTAAGTCGCGTGTTATGTTACGGGTTCAAAACATATATTAATTTACCTAAAATAAAATATCGCTCCATTCATAGGTTAATCGATACCCGAGAAGGACCCGAAAACCATAAATTAAATAAATAACTAATAAAAATATACCCCGTCTAATATTGCCTTTGGTGATATGATATGATATGAGGGTCCTCTAGGGCTTGCAACTTGCTAGAAGCATCTACTTCTTTTTTGGTGATCAAAGTCATCTCAGCAATCAAATTTCCGCTAGTTCACTTTTTTACTTTTCCTTCTTTTCATCTTTTCATTCGTTTAAAAAATGTGCTTCACCCGCCTCCACCTTCTGGATTTGCTTTTTCAAAAAATTGCAATGACGTCTGTGATTTTACTGCCACCTTTCACACTTTTAAATTTTTTTTTCTATCTGTAATTAGCACTATCTAAGTTTTTTATTTGGCAGATCTGAAATTTAAATTTATATCAACCTTAATAGAAAGACGTTATAATTTTGTGCATCTTTCAAATCCACACAGCAGGCACAGGCACCGAGCACTCTTCTATACTTCTTCTATATTCTTTGACACGCTCACTCGCCCAAGCCAAACTGAGCTCAAAGTCAATTTAGCTTTACTTGAATTGGAGATATGGAAAATTCCATTTTTTCGGTATGAAAATCACTAGGGCGAAGAAGACAATTTATACATTCGTGGAGCTCTAAATAAGTAGAGTTGGGTCGAACCTGAACTTACCAGATATCGAGCTTTCCATTGAAGAAAATTCAAACACGCTTGCCAAACTCAACTTGAACTAGAAGACAATAAGCATGCGGAGTTCAAATCAAATTTAAAGCTTGAGAGCAAACAAATGAAATCACACGAAACTCGAGTCAAGATGGAACTTCCGCAGCCCCTAAGATGTGGACTGTAATTGGCACGGGTGGAAGTAGAACTCCATGTCAACAGAAGGACATGGGATTAGTTAAGAAGCTGTATTTGACTAGGAAGGAAGACAACGGGGACATCACCCCACTTACACCAGCCTCACATCGTGTCCCCCACATAATGCAAAGGTCATTTTACACTTCTTATCTCCCTGTTCTCCACGCTCTCTCTCTCTCTCTCTCTCTGTGGGAAAGAGAAAGGAAAAGGGAGAGAGACCACTCAATCCACGGTTGTAATAATTGATGTAACCTACAATGTAAAACGAAGGATAGACAGTACTGATGATGGCTCCATAAAGTTTAGGTTACATTTTTCTTCAGTCACTTTCTCCACTTGGATGGACCATTATGGAGGTTAAAGGCATTTGCACTCAGCAAACGCACCATTGGCAGCCCCCTCTAAAGAAGAGACAGAAGAGGAAAGGATTCACACCCGTTGCAGCTTTCAATACCAGGAGCTCCAGCAGCTTCTCTCCATATACTCAAATTGGTTGTTGTGGTCATCTCGACGCGATCTCAATGCAACAATTTGATTGGCGCAAAGGATGCTCCGAAAACGACTAAAGATTCGCATTTCCACATAAGATTTTTAAGTCATGAGGTGCAATATTTATGCAAAAGCTGAAGATGCATCCCCTTCAGAAGGTAGTTAATGTTCGAATTGGACACCTGACTCGTTCGAAAGTTGGAAGAATTTTTATAGATATAAAAGAATTTTTATATCTTTTATTATTGTGTCATTCCAAAGTCCCAATTAAATTGTACATCACTTTGTATAGTTTAAAGCATAACAATTTAACCTTGAACTTTCATTTTCTTACTAGTTTACATCCCTGTTCTGGAATCTGTACTGTAATTTACCATTTTAAATATGAAAACTAGTGTTTCGTATTCGCAGTCTGAGAAAGGAAAATAAAAAACATGGCAGAGGGTGCGTTCCCTTTAACAGATGAAAAACCATCGTTCCAGATTTCAGATCAGCCTTTAACAGATGAAAAACCATCGTTCAGATTTCAGATCAGACAGCCCATGTCATCCCATTTCAGCGAGATTAGACTTTAATGCAACAAGTTCCACACAAATGTGTGGCACACAATTTGTCAAAATTTTAGGAGGCAAGAGGTTTATTACAGGAAAGGATGGTGAGGGCAAAAAGAAACACAACGTGAACTAAAATTTCAGGGGAAGAAACTTGGAAGCAAAAATAACATACCCAAGCCAAGACAAGCCCATCATTCGGTCCCAGTAGCCATCAAAAACTCACCCTCGCAAACCATGTCCCCACCAACATATGCCTTGCCTTCCATCTTTGCAATTCCAAACCGTTTCTGCAGCTTAACCAGCGTCATTCTCATAACCAAAGTGTCTCCCGCAATCACTGGCTTCCTGAACCTCACTTTGTCAACCCCTGCAAAGAAGAAGTTCTCACGAGATCCTCCCACTTCTGGTTGCAGCATTACCAAGCCCCCCACCTGGGCCATTGCCTGCATCCAGTCATCAACTTCATCAGTATTTTCCAAGTTAATATTTGATAAATCGAAATTTGAGCTTCAATATAATGCACACAGAATTCAATGGTAGCAATTTTAGCATCTAAAGGAATGATAGAGAATGCAATCATATTCTGAAATGAAGGCAGAATCATTTCACCAGTCAACAAAAATATAGAGCAGGAATATTACTGGTCATCAGCCAACGTAAATTGCAGTTTAACAAGAACATACATTATAAAAATGCCAATTTTTTGCTGCGAATTTGCTAATTGATAATCCGATCTCACTGACACTATGAATCACCTTTCTTAGGAGCTTCTCTGAAATAAAATGGAAATATTTGATTCGCTCATGAATACCGGATTAGATGCAACATAGGTAGCTACTGGATTGTCACACATAAGATTCATAGGATGTGATAGCTTAAAAAAAAAATTTCATAGCATGTGCCTCAACCCAATCAGCTGACATGTAGTATGATGTCCCATAGCTATGCATTCAAACTCAATATTTGTTCTAGCAACAAGAGTTTTTTTCTTACTTCCACACGACATTAAGTTGCCACCAACCGACATGCAACACCTAGGATTTCAATCATATGGAAATCCAGCCCAATATGCAAACCCTAAACACTAAACTCAAACCAATATAACCATTAACTTGAATATGACCATGATTTCGATAGAGCAAACCATGATTTGGTGGACTCTTGAGATGCCTCAAAATTCAAACTACATCCTAGTGACCAGCTGATGGAGCATCAAGAAATTTACTACTAACACTTGCTATATAAGAAATATCTAGCCAACAATCTTCTATATCGAGTTCACCCTAATCAAGCACAAGTTTTGTGTTCAGATGCATGGAGTATATATAGTCTTCACCCCCAACAAACGTCAAGAACATATATCAATGAAGAGTATTTGTACAGCTATAGTGATAAAATTTAAAATGATTTACTGCACATCACTAAAGACCAAACTGCATCACAACATTACTAGGCCTGCCAAAACACACCCCAGGAAGTGTGAGAAACTAAGGCTGTTCTATCAACTGCAACTCTATCACCATAAGAACTGTCATGTGAGGAAGCATGGAAAACAAGACTGTTTCTGGAAAAGAATACCCCTTAATCTTTGAGCTTTAGCAGGATCAAAGTGAAGCTTGAAACCAGCCAAGAACTTGAGAAATACTAGCAGCTCTCACTGTTTCTTACATTTCCTTTACATCATCAGAAATAGGCTCACTCTGTTCAAACTCTTTATACCTTTAAGTGAAGCAAAATACTCGGCAGTCATCTCATCTAGCTGTAATTAAAAATATTCAAGAGAAGTCATACATGTGAATCAAATTACTCGAAGTACAACAACCTAACATATTCCCAAACCTACTTACACGGCAAAACCTGCACACATGCCAACAAAAGTTCCATTGAGTTCCAGTGTTCCACAACAACCTAAAGATTTACGCATCTTCATGTACCCATACTTGGCAAAATTATTGTAATCACCCTTAGAAGCACCATCAATAAAATGACATTGATCACCTCAACCAATCAACTAAACTTTAACTGCCTTAGACAACTGCACATAATTACTACCATCCTGTTTACAGTATAACTCATGGAGTCGATAAAAGAGAAATTATAGGTTTAAATCCCATCATTCAATCTTCACCACACAAAACAAATAACAACAAAATAATACCAGCTATTCAAGGACTAGATCACTATAGTTGACTGCCATTGCACGGTCAGACAAACAGTCATCAAACATCTACAAAAAGATCAAGATATCCACACACTCAAACAACCATCACAATTCCACAAACAAGCCACCAATAGCAACAAACAACCACAAATATGAAAACTCATAAAACTGTACAGACAATTGACAGAAACAGTATGGACCAATGTAACCTCATTAAGGATTTGCTCAGTTTCATCCTCACAGAAAATGATTGTCTCATCTACAAAAAGATGGGAAACACCAGATTTATTCTTTCTAATACTAAGTCCCTTAGGTAGGCCTCATTCAGCTGGCTTTATTTATCATAAGCCTCAATCATTTCCATAACCATGATAAACAATAATGGGGAAAGGGGATCCCCATGCCTCAATCATCGAGATGAATGTAAAAGGTCCATAGGGCAGCCATAATGAGCGCTGAAAATGAGGGGGTAGAAATACATCGATAAATACAGCCCAGAGTTCCCAAAACCCATTCTTTTGAGAATAAATTGCATAAAATTCCAATTCACTAGGCAAAACTCCCCCTCCCCATCAACACTCCTTTTATCCTTTCCTTAATATAGGCATCCACAACTTCATTTGCAGTCAAGGCTGCATCCTAGATCTATCTGCCTCCACAAAGGCATGCTGGTGCTACCTGATAACTTCCGAAATTGCAATTATAAAGCTTATACATGCTGCCAAGTAGGCTGACTGAGCAGAAATTTTTAATGTTGCAAGCCACCATTTTCTTGGAACCAAGTAGACAATGTATAAATTGTTGGAAACACAGATTACGTCCTGTTTGAGAAGACCTAAATTCCTTTAGGAAAAAGCCAAAGTGAAACCATCAAGCCCAGGATCTTTATCTCCATTGCAGCCCTTGAGAGCTTGAAAATTTTCCTCTTCCTCAAATGACCTTTCGAGTCACTGCAATGTGGAAAGGCAAAGGTTTTGCTGAAAATAATTGCTGGCCTAACAAGGTTTAAATTCGTTTTGATGATAACAAATTAAGGTTACTAAAGTATGTTTTCATGTTAAGTTTCAAGAATCAAGTATCTTACCAAGTGAAGTGATTCTACCTAAAGAGATTTGTTGAAGCTTAGACTTAAAGCTACAAGTCATGAGGAACATGAAGCATATTGAAGAAATGATCAAAGCTTGGACAATTTATTGAAGCTATGACATGAAGACTTAGGAATTCATTTGTTTTATATTTTTAGAGTCTCATGTAAGTACATCTATTTTCAATATTGCATTTGAAGCTCTTAGAATTCATTATGAACTTCAAAACCTGATATAGAACATGGAAAATATTTTTGTAAGGTCTAAAATATGTTTTTCAAAGTTAACAAAAAAAAAAATTTTGGAATCAAAATGTGAAAAACACTAAGTGGTTTAGTGGTCAGGCGACTGATGGTTATCTATCAGATGACTGATATGCTACTACTAGTGTTAATGAAAGAACATAGTAGGATCAAGCGACTCAACCCTCCGGATCAGGTGACGGACCTACTACTGACTGTTCTGGTGCGCTATTTTGAATAAGTTCAAGCGACTAACCTCATGGATCAGGCAACTGAAGTTTATGTTTTAAACTTCTAACAGCGCAAATTTTATTTCCAAATTCGAATGTTGAGTTTCCAAACTTGGGGAAAACGGTAAGAAAGTTTCCTACTCTATAAAGCTTATTTTTTCACAAATTAGGGCAACAAAACTCACACAAACACTTCAAAGTCGTGTTATACTCTTACTATACTCTCTGAAAATCTGCTGTGAGCTTTTGCTGAAATACCTAGCTATTATTCAGATTTGATCTTCTTAAATCTTCATTCTACAATCAGAATACTTTAGATTTCTTGTGAGCTTCAATCTGATATTGATTATCTGAAGTATATTGTGCTTTATTTTGTACAAATTCTGCTCTATCTGAGAGTGATTATCTTGTACAAATTTTTGTATTGCTGTTGTGCAAACTTTGATGGTTCAGGGTTGTTGAATCGTTGCCTAACAAGAGGATGTTCTCGTTAGAGAGGGGTCTCCACCTACAAACAGAGAGAGAGTTACTTCACCTATTCAACAAAGTGGTAAAGGAAATCCTCACAGCAAGTTGTTTGAGGCAAGGACATAGGCTACAAGCCGAACCTTGTAAAAAATCTTGTGTTCACTCTTCTTCCCTTTCTCTTTAATTTTAGCACCTTGTAATCTGCGTGTATGTTTTAATTTCTTTGGAAGTATGCTGAAAATTGAGACTTGATTGTGGTTGAATCAAGTTATTATATTGAATGTTTGATTTATATTGTTGGATGAAAAATCAGACAAGATTTGATATCTAAATTCAGGTGTGATCAGCTGAGGTAATGTTATTGTAATTAATTGTTTAATTGAAGCATAAGCATCAAAATAACCTAACTTGTATTACTGAATTTGTGCTTTGAGAAAGTCATTGATTGTTGCTGGATTTCAAAACTGAATATTAAAATATATGAAGTTTAATTTTGGATTGTATTTTCAACATTCATATATACCTAGGATTGTTGATTGGTATAGTACGTTCGCTGATTAGCATATTGTGATTGATATTGAAGTGAGGTTGTGGTTGGCATAAATTTAAAAGGGTTAAAATAAATTGAAATTCCGCTAAATAACTTTTAAATACCCAATTCACTCCCCCCCCCCCCCCTTCTTGGTAATACACCGTTAATTTCAATTGGTATCAGAGCCCTAGGTTGTAGTAAATCCTAACAAGTAGCTACACAAAGATCTTTATGGAAAACATAGATGTATCCCCTTTTGGTGAAGGTCAATCCTCTTCTAGACCTCCTATTTTCTACGGTGTTAACTACACCTTCTGGAAACAATGCATGAGGATATCTTTGTAAACTATGGATTGGAAAGTCTGGAAAGTAGTTACCCAAGGCGATTATGTGCCCTCTAAGACTGTAGATAATAAAGTAGTTCCCAATGATGAAATTGAACTAAATGAAACCGATATGAAACAGCTGAAAATTAACTCTAGTGCAATGAATGCATTATATTGTGCACTAGATGCTAATAAGTTTAATAGGATCATGGGATGCAAATTTGCTAAAGGAAATTTGGGACAAGTTAGAAGTCGCCTATGAGGGAACTGTAGATGTTAGGGACAGTAGAATTGACATGCTCACCAACGAGTAAGAGGCTTTTAGAATGAACCCTAAAGAGTCCATTACTAGTATGTAGATTCACTCATATAATTAACTCTCTTAATGCACTAGGAAAGAACTACACTACATATGAGATGAACAGAAAAATCCTTAAGAGGACTTCCTCCTATTTGGGAACCTAAGGCCACTACCATTACGGAAGGCAGAAACTTGAAGAATACTTCCCTAGATAAACTCATAGGGTTGCTTCTCACATATTAGATGGCCATAAATGAAAGGACAACCAAAGTGAGCAAATATAAGAAATCCATAGCGTTTAAAGCCTCAAATGAAAGCTCTAGTGATGAAAATGAAGAAGTAATGGATGTTAATGATATAGCCTTCATAACGAAGAAGTTTGCAAAATTCCTTAGAAATAGGAATAAATTTACGAGAAAATTTTGGGACTCCAAATTAGATAAAGGTGAATCAAGCAAGAAAGAAACAAAAGCTAAACCCCCGAATCGCTATAACTGTAACAAGGTAAGACATATAAAGCCTGATTGTCCATAGCTTAAGAAAGATGAGAAAGCAATGAAAGCAACAACTTGGGATGACTGCAGCCCTAGTCGCTCAGAAAGCGATTCAAGTGATCAAGAAATAGCCAACCTGTGCTTCATGGCAAGAGATGACGAGGTAAACTCTTATTCAAACTCACTTGTAAAATCTAGTGATGAATCATGTAATGACTCATGTGAGAGCATGTCTTCTTATAATGAAATACAAGCTGAATTGTTCTCACTACATAAGAGGTTCATAAAAGTGTCCAAGAGAAACATTACATTAAAAGGACAAAATGAAATGCTAATGAACCAACTAGAGTCATCTAAATCAGCTTAAAAAGAAAAGGACTTAGTTATTGATGAACTTGAAAGTAAAATAAACCAAATGGCTAAAGAACTAGTAAAGCTACAAGCAAACTATAAACGTATAAAGACTCAGAAATACATAGTCTTGAAAGTAAAATTGAGGATCAATCTAAAATTATTTACAATTTTACTAGAGGAAATGAGAACTTTGATAAACTAGTTGGATCACCAAGAATGTCTTTGGATAAGGAAGGCATAGGATTCAATGGAGTTGAAAACAAGAAGAAAAAGAACCTCTACAAGGGATACTTTGTAAAATCTTCAAAAAGTCATGCAAGTACATCTTCAACTAATGCATATGAACACACCACGTGTTTCCTATGTAAGCAGAAGGGACACACATAATTTGAATGTCCATTCAAGAGAAAAAATGTTAAAACCAAAATGGTATGGAGAGTCAAAAATGAAACTAAAACAAACTCAAAAGGTCCTGAGAAGATTTGGGTACCAAAAGTAACATCTTAAATCCCTTTTTGTAGGTATGTTTTTAGGTCCACACCATCAAAAGACAAATGGTACTTGGAGAGTAGGTGCTCAAGGCATATGACCGGAGATAAGTCCAAGTTCACCTCGTTGACACAAAAGTATGGTGAACATGTCACTTTCGGAGATAATGCTAAAAGTAGAATTATCAGCATCGACAAAGTCAGTAAGGAACCCTCCTTGGTAATTGATAATGTTTTATTGGTAGAAGGGTTAAAACATAATCTACTTAGCATTAATCAACTAAGTAATAAAGGTTTTGACATAACATTTAAAAAGGAAAAATGCATAGTTGAACACACTGAAAAGCATGAAATCTTGTTTATTGCAAACCGGGTTGAAAATGTATATTGCATAAATTTTGAAAACCTGGTATCTCAAGAAGTTAAATGCTTCACAGCCTTAAATGAAGTTAGTTGGCTATGGCATAGAAGATTAGGACACGTCAACATGGACCTGTTGTCCAAATTAGCTCAAAAGAACTTAGTCAAGGGGTTACCTAGTACAGAGTTCATAAAAGACAATATGTGTGATGCTTACCAACTTGAAAAGCAAACAAAGACTAGCTTTAAGAAGAAGAAACATATTTCCACTGGTAGGCCACTAGAACTAATTCACCTAGTTGGACCTACTAAAACACAAAGCCTAGGAGGAAAGCAATACGCTTTTGTCATTGTTAATGACTACTCTAGGTTTACTTGGGTATTATTCTTATCCTTCAAGGATGAAGTGTGTAAAATGCTGACCAACCTTTGTAAGAAGCTTCAAACTAAAAAAGGATATAGTGTTCTACACATTAGGAGTGATAGAGGTGAAGAATTTAAAAATAGAGATGTTGAAAATTTTTGTGACAGACATGGAATTTCTGACAACTTTTCAGCACCATGTACACCTCAACAAAACGGAGTTCTTGAAAGGAAGAATAAGTCACTTCAGGAAATGGCTAAGACTATGCTAAATGAGCATAACTTGCCTAAATATTTTTGGGCTAAAGCGGTGAACACCGCCTGTTATGTGATGAACAGAGTATCCATTAGGACCAACCTAGATAAAACCTTATATGAATTATGGAAGGACAAAAGACCAAACATATCTTACTTCCATGTATTAAGTGCTTTGTCTTAAACGATAAAGGGGACCAAGGTAAATTTGATGCTAAATCAAATGAAGGAATCTTCCTAGGATATGGGGTAAATAGCAAAGCCTTTAGAGTCTACAATGAAAGAACCCTTTCAGTTGTAGAGTCCATTCATGTAGCATTTGATGAGGCTAATCCATTTTCTTCTAAACCTACTAATGTTGATGAAATAGAAATTAGAAAAGTTTAGAAGACCTAGTAATTCAAGAAATAAAATATGAGAGTAATAAAACCAACATACCATCGAATGATGACTCTCTAAATCAATCTGAATTGCCTAAGGAATGGAAGTAATCACCCTAAGGACCAAATTATAGGTGAAGCGTCACGAGGGGTGTCCACTAGATCTTCATTGAAGAATCTATGCAATCATTGTGTGTTCCTATCTCAAAAGGAACCCAAGAACATAAATGAGGCAATCAATGATGATTCATGAATAGTTGTCATGCAAGAGGAACTAAATCAATTTGAAAGAAATAAAGTCCTAGACCTGCTAATCATTCGGTAATTGGCATCAAATGGGTCTTTAGGAATAAGAAGGAATAGAACGGGATTGTAGTCCGTAACAAGGCTAGACTAGTAGCTCAAGGTTACAATCAAGAAGAAGGTATAAATTATGATGAGACATTTGCTCCTGTAGTTAGAATGGAAGCAATTAGAAAGCTACTAACCTATGCATCTCACAAGAACTTCAAACTCTACCAAATGGATGTGAAAAGTAAATTTTTGAATGGATACATTAATGAAGAAGTATATATAGCACAACCCCCTGGTTTTGAGGACTTTCATTCTCCTAATCATGTATTTAGACTAAAAAAAACCCTATACAAATTAAATCAAGCTCCTAGAGCTTGGTACAAATTATTAAGTGGCTTCTTGTTAGAAAATGGCTTCACTAGAGGAAAAATGGATAGTACCCTGTTTATAAAGTCTAAGAACAATGATATGTTCATCATACAAATATATGTTGATGACATTATCTTTGATTCTACAAATGAGGAATTATGTAAGGAATTCGCTGCATGCATGCAAGATGAGTTTGCAATGAGCATGATGGGCGAATTGATGTATTTCCTTGGTCTTCAAATCAAACAAGCCAAAAATGGAACATTTATCAATCAATCAAAGTATATAAAGGACTTGCTCAAGAAATTTGATATAGAAGGTGGCAAGTCATTGGGAACTCCAATGAGCACTTCTATTAGTCTAGACAAAGATGAGTAAGGAAAACCGGTATATGTTAAATACTATCGATGCATGATAGGCAGCTTGCTTTATTTGATAGCCAGTAGACCTGACATTATGTTCAATGTCTGCATGTGTGCTAGATTTCAAGCGGCACCTAAAGAATCTCACCAAATTGCGGTTAAAAGAATCTTGAGGTATTTGATAGATACTATAGACTTAGGTTTATGGAATTCTAAAGATAGAGCTTTTGAGATGATCAGTTATTCGGATGCGGATTATGCCAAATGTAAAATAGACTGGAAAAGTACAAGTGGTACTTGCTCCTTCTTAGAACGTTCTCCGGTATCTTGGTTTTTCAAGAAACAGAATTTCATGGTGTTATCCACTGCTAAAGCTGAGTATGTTGCAGCAGGTAATTGTTGTGCACAAACGTTGTATATGAAACAACTCAATAATTTTAATTTGGAATATTCAATTGTGCCTATTAAATGTGATAATACCAGCGCCATAAATATTTCTAAAAAATCCTATATCTCACTCTAGAACCAAGCATATTGATATAAGACATCATTTTCTTATAAATCATGTGCAAAAGGAAGATATTATTCTTAAATTCGTGAACACAAATGAACAATGGGCATATATTTTCACAAAACCTCTTTCAGAAGACCGGTTCATCTCAATACGACGAGAATTAGGTTTATTACACAGTAAAGATGTGATTTGAGTAGGAGAAGTTCATTAGAATAAGTGGTTGAGTCAAAAGAATAGGTAAGTCAAAAATTCTGAAGGATAGGTGACTGACTCTTTACCATCAGTCAATTGAACAAATACTAAGTTACAAATATCTCTCAAGTTCAGGCACATCGGGCGACTGACTCTTCGAGATCAGTCGACTAAATCACTACTGACATTTGAGATTTTAACATACATACAGGTTAGGTGACTAACAATATCAGGTCAGGCGCCTAAATTGCGGAGATATAAATATTTATGTCTGTAAGAAGCCCTAACTTTTTTAGCCCTCGGGCTACTGACCCTTGTTCTCTCCTCTCCCAAAGTCTCCTCTTTCACTTCCAAGTGCTCTCCCACGAAGATTTCACCGATTAATCTTCATAATACCTCCACATCTTTCTTCCTACTCTCATTCTAGCCGATTCTACCGAACATTTTCTTCAAAAACCATGCCAAAAACCAAGCAAAGGGCTAATCAAAGCTCCACTTATGGGAAAGATGACACCGAAGATATTGAGAGGTGGTTGGTCACTCCCCAAGCAAGGAGAATGTACCACGAGCACATCAGACCCACCGAACCCATACTCAGCAAGGTTTTGGATGTTTCTTTTATAAGAGAGGATTTTCCCAATATTCTGCAAATGTTTAATGCTTTAAATTGGGAAAGATTCATTACGTACCAGTCTAGGGGTGTATATCCTAACTTAGTCAAACTATTTTAAGAAAATATGGTCAAAGGTGAAAATTTGTATTCCACAACGGTCATAGATAAGGCTTTTGCTCTTACTCCAAAAACACTAGCCATTCAATTTAGGATCCAAGAAGGCGAGTTTGAATGTCCACAACTTGGACAATCTTGGATTATGGCTCAAGACTTTAACCCTGAAGAATTCTTACTAATGATAATGATCAAAGCACCTGTTTATTTTGGTCACCCTCCATTGTACCGGTAGCTTAACCTGGAAGTTAGAATAATACATAGCCTCATTACTTACAATATTCTACCTAGGGTAGGGTCACGTGACCAGATACTATTTGGATTGTTTATAATGTGGTGTTTGTATAAAGGAAAGCGCCTTGATCTTCCAAGTCTGATTCAGAAATGGATGATTTCTAAAGGAGGAGGATGAAAAGCAATTCTTCCTTATGGAGGAATTTTAACCTTAGTCTTTGAACATCTAGAAGTTACTACCCCATCCACATTGTTTATCAAACGCACACATTATGACTACTTTTCATCCACTACCGTTAAACTGATGGGATTTGAAAAGTATCGGGACTAGGATGGATTCCTAAGCATGGTAGAGCTCATAGAGAGGATGTCGGACTTCAAGAACAGCAACAAGCTCAAGATCCACAACAGGATGCACCACCAGCACCTGATGCTCCTTCATGGTTTATTGACTATAGTCAGCATATGGACTCTTAGTTGAGTGCATTTCGTGTAGACATGAATACTAAGTATGATGCACTTCAGTCCAGCATGACTTCCTTTGATCAGAGGCTCGAGCGTATTGAAAGCTATATGGGCGATTCTTCTAGTTCGTGAGGAATGCACCCATAGAGATGAGTTCGGAAGGTGATGATGATGATGATGATGAGGAGGAGGAGAAGGAGGAGGAGGGTACTGACACTGATGGTTGTGATGAAGCCTAGTTTTTATTTCACTGAAAACAATTGACTTGTAATATTTTTTTTGCTACAACTCTTGACAATTCTCTTATTTCTTTTGGATATTTAGTAATACATGCTTACTATGGTTTTTATTGAATACTCTTTGCATGTTGGTCATTGGATATCCTGTTGGACATCTTGCTAGATCTTTCTTGAGAATTGCATGCTGAATTTTGGACCATGTATTTGTGAACTGAATGCTGATTTTTGGTCCTATGATGATTTGCATGTTACTTTTCTATCTTAATCCTTTTTGTTGATGTCAAAAGGAGGAGAAGTGTGGCAAAATGATAGAGGGTCATGTTAGAGAAGTGATATGTGATAGAAAAGCAGTAAAAAAATGCAGGAGTGTTGATATGAGTTTTTCATGTTATATTCATGTTGAATGCATATTTATGGTAAATACTATACATGTTGATGAGCAGTTATATTGACTATGTTATGCATGCTGAATGTGTTTATCTTATGAATGTATTGAATATTGAATATTGTCTAAGGAGATATTACATTCAGGGGGAGTAATGCATGTCAGCTTGTTATATAGTATTTTAAAATTTTGATATACGGCTTTGAAATTGTTATTATTCATGTAATGACTTGTTAAGGGCAATCTTAATGTAAAGGGGGGGCCTTATTAAGGCTTTCTCATTTTGCTCCTTATTTGTCGTCATCAAAAAGGGGGAGATTGTTAGCCTAACAAGGCTTCATATCGTTTTTATGATAACAAATTAAGGTTCCTAAAGTATGCTTTCAAGTTGAGTTTCAGGAATCAAGTATCGTACCAAGTGAAGTGATTCTACCTAAAGAGATTTGTTGAAGCTTAGACTTAAAGCTACAAGTCATGAGGAGCATGAAGCATATTGAAGAAATGATCAAAGCTTGGACAATTTATTGAAGTTATTACATGAAGACTTAGGAATTCATTTGTTTTATATTTTTAGAGTCTCATGTAAGTACTTCTATTTTTCATATTGCATTTGAAACTCTTAGGATTCATTCTGGACTTAGAGACCTGATATAGAACATTGAAAATATATTTGTAAGGTCTAAATATGTTTTCAAAGTTAACAAAAACAAGTTTTGGAATCAAAATGTGAAAAACACTAAGTGGTTTAGTGGTCAGGCGACTGATGGTTATCTATCAGACAACTGATATGCTACTACCATGTTAATGAAAGAACAGAATAGGATCAGGCGACTAAACCCTCGGGATCAGGCGACTAACCTACTACTGACTGTTCTGGAGCCCTTTTTTGAATAAGTTAGGCGACTAACCTCATGGATCAGGCGACTGAAGTTTATGTTTTAAACTTCTACCAACGTGGATTTTATTTCCAAATTCGAACATTTGTGTTTCCAAACTTGGGGAAAACAGTAAGAAAGTTTCCTACTCTATTCAAAGCTTTTTTTTTCGCAAATTAGGGCAACAACTCACACAAACAATTCAAATTCGTGTTATACTCTTACTATACTCTCTGAAGGTCTGCTGTGAGCTTTTGCTGAAATCCCTAGCTATTATTCTGATTTGATCTTCTTAAATCTTCATTCTACAACTAGAATACTTTAAATTTCTTGTGAGCTTCAATCTGAGATTGATTATCTGAAGTATATTGTGTTTTATTTTGTACAAATTCAGCTCTAATTGAGAGTGATTATCTTGTACAATTTTTTGTATTGCTGTTGTGCAAACTTTGACGGTTCAAGGTTGTTGAATTGTTGCCTAGCGAGAGGGTGTTCTTGTTAGAGAGCGGTCTCCACCTACAAATGGAGAGAGGGTTACTTCACCTGTTCAACGAAGTGGTAATGGAAATCCTGGATGTAGGCTGCATGCCGAACCTTGCAAAAAAACTTGTGTTCGCTCTTCTTCCCTTTCTCTTTAATTTTAGCACCTTGTAATCTGCGTGTATGTTTTAATTTCTTTGGGAAGTTTGTTATATTGAATGTTGGTTTATATTGTTGGATGAAAAATCAGACAAGATTTGACATCTAAATTCAGGTGTGATCAGCTGAGGTAAAGTTATTATAATTAATTGTTTAATTGAAGCATAAGCATCAAAATAACCTAACTTATATTACTGAATTTGTTCTTCGAGAAAGTCATTGATTGTTGCTGGATTTCAAAACTGAATATTGAAATATCTTAAGTTTAATTTTTGGATTGTATTTTCAGCATTCATATATGCCTAGGATTGTTGATTGGTATAGTACGTTCGCTGATTAGCATATTGCATGGTTTTAAATAAAGGCCGCAACCGTTACGCAACAGTTTTTTGGATTACCGATACCGTTACACACCGCGAAATCTGTGAGAATAAAAATCACGGCCGTAGCAGCCATTACGGACTGCGACCGTTACGTAAGCGCTACAGGTTTGTTACACCAAAAAAATTATATTATTTTTTACCTTCTCTTCTCACTTTTTACCTTTTTTCATAAATTATTCTCAATATACCATGTGGCGAGAGGGGGAAAAGATTATAATGAGGATGGCAATGATACAAAATTTACTATTTCTTCAAATACTCACAATAGATGCATTAATTAACAATTTGAAAATACTTGTTAGGAAACTATTTTATTTTGATAATATTAATAATGTGATATTTATGTTCTATATTTTTCAACTTCAACCATCTTTCTTTTCTAGCTATTTTATATTTGTATTATTTGTATGTCTTATGTGTCTAATAGATTAATGGAGTATATAATGTATTTTGTTCAATTAATTAAATTAACACACATAAGAATTTATCACAGATAAGAACAATGAGAAGTATAAATACACACGCACATGCACACATAATTTTTCTATCAATGGTGGTTTAAAACAAATGTAAACTCTTTCTAAGAAGGGCTAAAAGCTTAAAACATGCAAGTACGCTAATATGCACAAGGTTGTGCGTGCTTCAAAAAAATTCACGGCCATTACACCCGCTTCCTATTATTTAACATCCGCTACTCTCGCTTCTCGTTACACCCGTTACCATTACATTACGCTACCCACAACTGCAATTTAAAACCATGGCATATTGTGATTGATATTGAATGAGGTTGTGGTTGGCATAAATTTAAAAGGGTTAAAATAAATTGAAATTCCACTAAATAATATTTAAATACCCTATCACCCCCACTTTGGGAATACATTGTCAATTTCAATAATGCCATCAACTGTTTCTCCAGCTTAGGATAGAGGTATTTGTAGAAATTGAAAATGACCCTCTTCATATCCCTTTCATCAACTAGTCTCCCCCTCCACTTGAATTCTTGTCAGCATGTTAGACCTTCAGTGAGCACTGAACTTTTGTCTCAAAGCAATTTCTTCCATTTTGATGACTGCAACAAGTTCTTTTCCGAGTGTAGACATGCTCTCGGCATCAATGCCCAATCTAAGCTTTTCATCATCCAGCTCCTTAATAACGTCAAGGATCACATTCTTTTTCAAGTATATGCTGCCAAAAACATTCATGTTCCACCATTTCACTTTTTCCTACAGCTCCTTCAATTTTGAACCTCAAAATGTAGATCAAGCCGCCAATGCTTGACCTTTTCACCAAACCTGTCATGCTTGAGCCACATATTCTCAAAAAGGAAAGGAGTTGGCTCCCAGTGAGGGCACGACCATTAATGAAGTCATGCAAGTCCTGCATGCTAGTAGTCTGCAAGGGACACAGTCCCACTCCTTTCATGTGGATAAAAAACCATGTTAAAGTCTCACCTGATGTCCCAAAGGACATCCGATTTGCCTCGAACCTCCAGGAGCTCATTCCACAAAAGATTCCTAGAAGAGCTTTCACCTGAACCATAAACCCCAGTGAAGATCGAAATGAAGTGGTCTTCCAAGTTCTTGAACTAGAAAGTTGAGAAAGCATTGAGACAACAATCCATCAGTCCACCATGTCATCATTCGAAATTATGAGAATTCCTCCCGCATTACCAGCAACTCCTATAGCAATCCACTTGAAGTTTTTGATTCCCCGTAAAGTGCTAAACATTACAGTTATTTAAGGAATCAGTTTTAGTTTCCTTATAACAAAACACATCTCTTTTCCAATCTTAGAAAACCCTAATTACTATCCTTTTAGCTTTGTCCTCAAGGTCCTTTACATTTCACGACATTAATTTCCTCAACATAGGTTCACCTCAACTACCCAGCTGCTTCCAGCCTTCACCAGATCAGAATTCCCTCCAATCTTATTGAAAGTTAAGGAGTTGTCCCAAGAGGGGGGTGAATTGGGTTACTAAAATTTTCTTTCAATTCTTTTTATGAATTCTTAATCTCTTATTGATTTATCAAACACACAGCAAAAGCTTAGTTATTTATTCAATCCACAAACCAACACTTCAACTCAACACAAGTAAACCAAAACTCAAACAATCAAATAACCAAAGTAATCAATCAATAAAATACCAAACCAAGATATAGTATGCAGTTCTTTGGCGATTTTCAGCTTTGTTTGTAGCCCTGTGTATATGATTGTTTCAAGCCCTGTATTGAATGAAAATTGTTTGCACTCTCTTAACTAAGATTTCTGCAAACGATTAAACAATGTACTCCCTCTTTAGGTTTCCGCAAAAGTTTAATCAAAACATACTTTCTTATATTAAGAATCTTCTTCAATCTCAATTTTTAATCTCAGCGACCTGCACTTTGCATACGCACACAGTATATATATGTGCTGAAAATAAAGAGAAAGGAAAGAGAGATACCGAGATTTTTACGAGATTCGGCTTATCCCCAGCCTACATCCTCGCCTTAGGCCAATACCACCTAAGGATTCCACTAGAACACTCCTTTCTGGGTGGAGCAAACCGTTACAAGCGATACCCCATGCTTAGTCACTCCTTCAATAGGCTAGAGCAACACCTCTCCAAGCGATACCTCAAGCTTGGTGCAACGATCCAACAACCTGGAATCGTCAAAGAAACTACAAGACAAGAACAAATTCTTTGTGTACAAGAGATGCTCTCACATAGAGCTGGTTAGTACAATTTAAATCTATATACTTCAATCAAAATCACAATATGGAAAGATGAAGCTCGAGAAGATATTATTGGGGTTTTTTCTTAGTTGTAAAACTCAGTTAAGAACACAAGAACTGTGGCCTTTAAATCAGCAAAATCTCAGTAGTGGAATTTTGAAATTGATTGCACAAGAGAGCTTTGAGAGAATTGGGAGATTTGAGAGCAAGAAAGCTTGATTGCTGTATTTTCTTTGTGTGTTTAATCCTTAGCCTTGGGGGGTTATTGATAGATGAGAAATCAAGTCTATTTCGTTAGTGACTTAGAGTGTTTCCCAAGTTTATAGAAAGTTTGGAGCACAAGAAATACAAATTTGAATTTAAAAATTTTTTAAAAATATGGTTGTTAACAGTGTTCGGTGGACTGAAGTGTCGGGTTCAGTCTTCTGAAGCACTTCAAAACATTGAAAAATTCAGTCTGGAAACAAGGTCAGAAAACTAGAGTAAAGAGTTCAGTCTTCTGAGGCTATACTACCTCGTCAGGATTTCTCCAGAAAATTCTTCAGTAGACTGAACTTAATCTTCAGTCTTCTGAAGAAATTCTTCAATAGACTGAAGTTAAACTTCAGTCTTCTGGGCAGACAAAAACTTTGGTTTCCTGACAGCTTCGACCCCCCTTCGGTATTTTGGTCATAACTTTTTCTATATAACTCCAAATTATACGTTCTTGGTATCAACAGAAAGTCAAGAGAAAATCCCACAACTTTCATGTTGAACACTTTTTAAAATAAGGGGTGTTCGATAGAGAAAAATGCACATCAATGCGGATATAGAAAAAATAACAACATTTGGAAAAACCTATTTTTGGTGCTTTTCATTCCAAAAATAATTTTAACCTTTTTGAAGTAATTTTTGACTTTATAAAAATATT
Organism: Malania oleifera; assembly: GCF_029873635.1. Lineage (NCBI taxonomy): Eukaryota > Viridiplantae > Streptophyta > Magnoliopsida > Santalales > Ximeniaceae > Malania > Malania oleifera. The sequence continues at coordinate 11,551,467 of NC_080423.1, read as the reverse complement.
TTCCAAGTATTTTAAAAGGTATCTAGGTCCAAGAAATTAATCTAAGAGCTTCATGCATCCATATTGAAATTGTTTGAAGTACTTACATAAAGACTTCTTAAGACTTCAACATTCTAAGCACTTAAGTCTTCATGCTTGTCTTTCTTTGGCTCCATCTTGTCTTCAAGCATCAATATACTTTAAGCTTTTAGCAAGTTTTCTTTAACATTCATGCTCTCATGATCTTCAAGTTTTATTAGATCATTTTTGAATTCATGCCTTAATATTCTTTAAGCTTCATTTGATCATCTTTCTTTGGAGTATAAGCTTTCAATGGTCCTTGTGAGCACTTGACCTTGTATTCCCATACTTGAGTCCTGAAATGTCATCACTTAACCAAATATGTTAAGTTTCTCTCATTTGTTATCATCAAAATAAGATTCTAAGCATTGTAAGGCCAATACTTATCATTGTTTATAGAGAATTACAATCTCTTAAGTTCCTTGTTCACGTCCTTTTGGCTGCTGCCTGGAGGTATTTACATGTGATTTTACCTTCCCTACCCTTACATTCCATGATATCAATTTCCCCAACACAAGTTCACCTCTGCAACCCACCTGCATCCAGTCTCCACCATATCTGAACTCCTCCAATATTATCATAATTTGCATAAAATTCCAATCTCTTAAGTTTCCTGTTTGCATCCTTCTTACTACTGCTGCCCTATGATTTTGTACATGTGATTTTACCTTCCTCTCTCCTCTTCTTCTCTATTTCTTCAAATAAACACATGGCTCTGTCTTCAAAACCTTCAAATGATACTCCAATTGTCTTACAAAACAACTTCATTTTGGGAAGAACACAGACGGGCACCTGATCTTTGCAGCTGATGCTGTCAATGTCCAGCTTAAAACAAGTCAAGGGGGTGCTGTCCTGCAAGCTTTTCAAGTAAACAAAGCATGGGAAGGAAGCTGGAATTAGCGCTAGGCACTCCTCACCAAGGACTCTGAGGACCCCTCATCAGATTGCACACCAGCTTATCAGCCTGCTAGAAATGAGTCTCCTGTGGACTAGGAGTTCCAAAGCAGATCGAAGTTCCTTTGACAAATGCCGGGCCTTCATAAGAAGAGAAAGTGGCAAAAGAATTGGGCTGCTCATGGGGCCCAGAGGATGAAGGGCTCGAAATGGAGAGAGACCAAACGGAAGGCTACTTGGACTATAGTTGGAGGGGCCAAATGAAGGTACACTCCTAGTTCCTTAAAACTGGAAAAGACCTTCGGCCAAAGAGGCCTGCTCATCTGCCCACGCATTTGAGAACTTGCGCTCTTCCTGAAGAGAAAATTTTGGATAGTCCTGAACTACCAACTCAGCATGCCATGTGGGGGTCTTGTTCACTCAAATATTGACTCGTGTACCTTGGGCTCCATATCTTTTGACCAGCTGTAAAAAGAATTTGGAGGAAATCAGTTAATATGTGGACCCAAGGTACACATGTCAATATTTGGGTGGAACAAGACCACCACATGGCATACTCAATTGGCAGCTTAGGACTACCCAAAATTTACTCTTTGGCAAATGACACATGCAAAGAATTGCATGGCTTCACTCGCCCCATCCAGCCCCAGCTTCTGCAACTTCTTGAGAATGAGGCTGATGATGCAACAACAACGAGGACTGGAACACCTGACCTCTGAAGGGGTCGATGATGCCATTACTTTGTGGTAGGGGGTGACTTGGTTTTTCAACTGGAACAAGTTGACTAAGGGCTCCTTCATCTTGGGCAAAGTCTTGGAGTTTGGTTTTTGATTAGGGATCACTCTTCTTCCCAACTCAGTCACAGCGCAAGCGATTTTGCTCCAACCTTCGAATCGAACACTTCTGGAAAGACTATGTAGGTGCATCCTCTAGCATTGATCTCCATTAGGGCAAGGAACCTGCTGAAACTGTTCTCCTTGAGTTGAAGCATCAATGTTTTTTCTTTAGTCATCATATGCACAATGATGGAGATAAATCCTCTCCTGCTGCAACTCCAGAAATCATCCATGGTAGCAGGGAGCAACGTTGTTTTCTCTACCTCCTGAAAGATGACGATCCTCCTTTCTCTTTGATATTCTGTTATTCTGAGAAGGTCTACATGCTCGCTGTTGATCACTAGATCAAAAGATTTCCTCTTGACAAAGATTGTCTTCCTTACATCACCTCACTTGAGAGAGAGAGAGAGAGAGAGAGAGAGAATTACAAATACTAAAGGTAAGCATGCAATCAAGGATAGCTGGATGAGTTTCGTAAACAATCTGGTTATTCTTCTGACTCTTCTGATGCATTTGGTGATATTTCTCATGTGGCTCCTTCACTTGATTTGGAGGATGTGTCTATTTGTGAGGAAGGGGGTCGGGGAGAAGATTTTTAGCGATCAGTCATCAATATTGGGACTTGGGATGAGATTTTACCAATCCCAGTGGAGGAGGTTAGCAGGAAAGATGTTAATGCTCAAAAACTACTGGATTAAATAGGACTGTGACTGGCTAATCCCGAAGGTAAGGAAGTTGACATAGATGGTGCCAAAAGAAATGCAAAGAAAGGAGAGCGTGAATTAACAAGATTACAGAGCTCAGTGCATTATGATGAGAAGGGCGTAAAGAGGGGTTTTCTTATTTAGGGATTCTCAGTCTTGTTTTTTCCTTTATTCTTTTATCCCTGCTCTGAGGGTCTCTTGTCCTCTTCTAGGTTGTAATTTTCTCTTCTCCATTTCTTAACATATTTATTTTTCCATTATTAAAAAAGAAAAAAAATCTTTGCTTCAGCTGCAGTTAGAAGTTTCTTCCTGATTGTAACTGTAAATATAGCCAATTGGATTTCTATTGATAAAAGACATTGGTAACAAAGATGAAGTGGGAGAAGAAATACAAAAGGAAGGTAGTGAAGAAGTTGAGGAGAAAGACGGAGATGTGGTCATTTCTGTTCATGCCTTGGCTGAAAACATGGTTTATAATACTCTTAAAGTCATGGATTGGATTAAAAAAGGGCTGTTTCAATGCTTCTTGACTGCAGCAGTGCCAACAGTTTCTGGAATATGCAGTAGCTGCTGAGATAAGTGCAAGCATTAGCTGACTTGGTTGATGCAAGGTGAGGTGTCCACTACAGGGGTGACGCTATTGAAATTGGATGGATGTGATATAATGCTTGGCAAGGGTTGGATGACAGCAGATGGATCTGCACCTTCCAATTTCAATGAATATACATCTTTTACAAAGTTGGGAAGCAGCTAATTTTAGAATGCATGACTTCTTTCTAATAGCTACTTCAAGAATTTTAGGACATTTTGGGGAACCTGAGGGTTTACCTCCTACTAGAGCCCAAGACCATAGGATGCTACAGACTCAATCTGATAAGCAATATAGAACTTATTGATGTCCACATGTTCAAAAGAATGAACTTGAAAAGCTTATGCAAGAGATTATGGCATATAAGATTGTTCAATGTAGCAACAGTTTTGCTTCACTTATCTTGTTAGTGAAGAAAAAGGATGGAAACAGGCATTTCTTTGTTGATTACATACAATTGAATAAACTTACAGTGAAAGAAAAATTTCCCATTCAAGTTATTGATGAGCTTATAGATGAAATGCACTTTGCCAAGTTTTTTTTGTTTTGTTTTGTTTTCCCTTTCCCTCTCTGTAAAATTGATGAGCTTCGTGCACTAGATGATACTTTTTTTTTTCAAATCTTAGATTGGGATACCACAATTTCATGGTTTGCGATGAAGCTATACACAGGACTACTTTTACAATGCATGAAGATCATTATGAACTTAAATTCATACCTTTCAGTTTTTTTTATGATATTCTGGCAAACAGTTTTTTATGGAATTACCTGTGAATCTGTGATGCACCTAATGGCAGCTTTCAATCTGCTAAGAATCACTTAAATTGTTGTGGGTGTTGTTGGGTTTGTCATAATCTTAGATTGGGATACCACAAGATCATGGTTTGCAATGAAGCTATACACAGGACTACTTTTAGAATGCATGATGGTCGTTATGAACTTAACGATATGCCTTTCAGTTTTTTTAATGATATTCTAGTAAAAAGGTTTTTATGGAATTACCTGTGAATCTGTGATGCACCTAATGGCAACTTTCAATCTGCTAAGAATCACTTAAATTGTTGAGGGTGTTGTTGGGTTGGTCATCTCTCTAGTGAGAGATAATCGTGTTTAGGACTTGAATTCTTGAGGAACCCTATTCTTCTAAATCTCTCTTTGATCATTTGACCATAACCTTTAAGTCCTTTGCCCTTCATCATTTTACTTGGGAAGCTAAATTCCCCTATAAGATAAGCCCTCATTTGGGAGCACTTTAAAAAAAAAAAAAAAAATGTACTTATAGCACTTATTTGACAAAAAAGTGATATTTGTCTTGTACTACAACAAACACTAATTACAAAAAAGTACTTTTCTAAAACCACTTTTTTGAAAACATTTTAAGTGAATTTCGAGAAGCAATCCAAGATAGCTTTTTGGCCACTTATAAGTGGCACTATTCATAGGGGGCCAATTTTGTAAATATAATAAATTTAGAGGCTATTTTATAATTTAAATAATACATTAGAAGATAATCATATATTATTTTATTATGTATTATAATATATTACTTATTAATGAAACATAATTCAATTGTAGACTAAAGAAGAAGAACCATACATTAATTTAAATTAATATTAAAAATAAAATATACTAATTTAATTAATAATATTATATTAACAAAAATTAATGTGAAGGGGGGGGCTCAGGTGCAACGGTAAAGTTGACATTGTGTGACTTGAAGGTTACGGGTTCGAGGGGTGGAAAGTGGAAACAATCTCTTAGAAAAATGCAAGGTAAGGTTGCATATAATAGACCCATCTGATCTACCCCTTCCCCAGACCTAGGATATGTGAGAGTTTTGTGCACTGGACTGCCCCTTTTTTTCTTTAACATAAATTAATATTATAATCATATGTTATAAATATAAATTAAGAACAAGATTATTATTAATCAAAAAATAATATTATATTATTCTTACTTAATAAAAATATTTAAATGTTAATTAAAAATAACAGCTAACATAATTATTTATGAAATTGTTAATTAAAAATTAATCATATACTATTTTATTATGCATTATAACCTAATAATTATTAATAAAATATAATTAAATTCTGGAATGAATAAAAAACCATCTATAAATTTAAATTAACATTAACTAAACCACAATTTTTAATTTAGTTATTAATATTATTAACATAAATTAATGTGATAATCATATCTTATAAATATACATTAATAACAGTATTATAAATTAATATCAAGATTATTATTAATTAAAAATAATATTATTTTAGTTTTAATAAAAAAATATTTAAATTTTAATTAGAAATAATTAAAATAATTACTAATGAAATTGTTAATTAAAAAATATTAATATTTTTACTTCAAAATATGTTTAAAACTAATCATATAGTACCCTATAATAAAAGTAAGTAGCCAAATACCACTTATTTTAAACACAACCAAACATCACTTTCAGCACTTTCCAGTTCAGTACTTATGATCAGCACTTATTAAAGTCAGCATTTTTTTTTTTTTCTAAAAAACACTTCTGCATAAGTGGTTCCAAACGATCCCTAAAAGCTTTTATTTTTTTGTTGTTCTTATTAGAGTTAACACCAACAATGTGTGGCTGAGTAGGGGGCCTTTAAAGACATTATCTCTAATTGTTTGTTTCTTGCATTTTGATAGCTCAGAATATGTATAGCATCTATTTTTGTATTGCTTTTTTTGGGGGGTTGGAATAACTTGTTTGGCGTTTTTGGGGAGAATTGGACTTGACCAGTTTCAGTGGAGGATTTATCACAGATCTCTTTTACAGGATTTGGAAGATTGGATATAGTTTGGTTTTGTGGACTTGTGGGATCTTTGCAGTTTTAGGGGAACCTTGGATGGAAAGGAATGCTCATATTTTCTGAGGGAAGAAGAATTCTGGTACTTTGCTATGGCACTTGCAGTATTTGGCTTTAGTATTTGGCTTCTCTCAGCGCACTTGCAGCAAGCTGCTTTAAAGGGGTGGTCTTTTCAGATCTTCGGCAAGTTTAGAAGGATAGTTCATTTTGATAGTTCTAGTCATTTTTGGTTTTCATTTTCCTTAGGAGGATGTCTTATTCTCCTCTTAATACATTATTTCATCTATAATGAATAATCTTTCTTTTTTTTATGTTAAAGGTTATTTTAGTCCTTTCGTATTATTATTAAGTGTGTTAGTATGTTAATTAATGAGAGTTAGTGAGGATATTATGGTCATTAGAATTGATTTGTATTATAAATAGAGAGAGAGACCTATCTTCAAGTTAGGTCATTCATTTAATCAAAATCTCAACATGGTATCAAAGTGCAATCCAAACTAAACCCTATCACACTCGGTCGTTGCCGGAAAACAACTTCATGTTGCTGCCCTTCTCAGATCCACCTCAACCCTTCATTATTTCACAAAACCAACCACATAGCCAAAAACAAAACCCTCTAAAACCCTACAAAATCCCATCGACGTAAAGCATCCCACGCACAGCCATGCGCCGGCAGACAGCCGGCAGTCCCAACCCCACGTTCTGGCGCGTGAGAGAGATTCCAGCCACTTTTTTCAGACTTTTCCTCTATTATATTATGATTCCTTTCCTAGACCATATTATCAACCTGTTGGGCATGTCTTTTGCTCAAAGATCCAACCTTTTTCGACTATGCACTCATGGTAATCCATTTGTTGTTGTTCGGTGTTCATAAAGGCCTTTTTGTGAGTTTCTAGGAGCAGTGGCAGTGTTTGTACGTTGATTTGTGAGGCTATGGCAGTGCTATATCAGTTTGTAAGTGGTTCACCTCATCTCTGATTTTTTCAGTGCTTCACATCAGTTGTGGTTGTCCAGATCAGTTTTGATTGTTCTTCTTGTTTGACATTGGTGGCTGCTGGTTTATGAGTGTTGGGCTGGGGCCTATGAATCTCAAAAACATGTTCCCTCCATTGTTGCCATAGATAACTCAAGAGTTGGATGGAAAGAATTATGTTCAATGGTCTAAGGCTGGTCAAGTTTATTTAGTAGGATTAGGAAAATCCTACCACTTGCTCCAATCTGATCCTTGCGATGAGGAGAAAAGAAGTGTGGATTTAGAAAGATGCCTTGACTGTTTCCCTTTTGTGGAATTTGATGGGGCCCTAGATTGCACAAATGTGCATGCATCTAGATACGTGCAAGGTGATTTGGGATTATTGCAAGCCTCTTTACTCTAGTAAGATTACATGTATGTACGATTTATCCCAAAAGTACTTTCAGTTACAACAAGGAGACTGGGGCATTGCAGATTATTTTGGAGATGAAACATATTCATGAGGAGCTTAACATCCTGCAACCTATAAGTGCCGACGTTCATGAGATGTAGAAGCAAAGGGAGCAGATGACAGTTTTTCAGGTTCTAGCAGGCTTGAGACCCAAGTTTGAGGCAATCCGGTCCCAGATACTTAGTAGTGCAAAGTTGTCATCATTTGCCGATGTTTATTCTTGCATCCTTCTTGCTTCAATTAGCACACATTCTCCTACTCTTGCATCTGTTTCTGAGAGGGCAGCCATTGCCACACATGGTGATTCTAATTCTCCACCAAATAACTGCAAAAAGTATCAAGGTGGTTCGAGCAGTTGAAGTGGTAGAGATGGATGAGGTAGAGGCACCCCTCGCAAGTGCACTCATTGTGGATGAGATAATCATACTTTTGAGAATTGTTGGGATCTCCACAGTAGACCTCCACGTGTTGCCAATGCAGCCACCATCGACTCCACACCTTCGGGGGCAGCCAATGCAGCCACCACCAATTCCATACCTTTGGGGCCAAGTGGGGTAGAGTATTCCAAGCTCCAGCATTATCAAGCGTCATAACAAGATTCTCTTCCTACTGCATATTTTGCCCAAACAGGTAATCCCACAGCATGTCTGTCATCCAATACTTCTCGTCCTAGTCCTTGGGTTATAGACTCTGCTGCAGCTAATCATATCACAAGTATACCTAATTTCTTCTTTACTCTTCAGTATCCTACAAATTTACCTTGTGTTACTCTTGCTAATGGATCCACCACAGCCGTCAAGGGAATTGGAACTGTAAATCCCACTTCTTCTATCTTTTCCCTGGGTTTTGTATATTCCCCAATTTCCTTTCAATCTTATATCCGTTAGCAAGACTACTAAATCCATGAACTGTTTAGTAACATTCTTCTCTAATTCTATGATTATTCAAGATTTGAAGACAAGGAAGACTATTGGCAGAGGGCATGAAGCTAATGGACTTTATCACTTTGAGTCGTTATCTCCTTCTACCACAAGCACTACTACTGCCACATCTCTCCAAATTCATTGTTGCCTTGGTCATCCTTCATTGGAAAAATTGAAACATCTAGTCCCTAATTTGAGTTTTTTGTCTACTCTGCATTGTGAGTTTAGTCAGTTGGGAAAGCATCATCGCATCCTTTTTTCTTCCCAAGTCAATAAATGGGTTGCAAGCCCTTTCATGTTAGTCCATTCTAATGTTTGGGGTCCTAGTAGAGTTGTGTGGCTTGTGCCCAAGTTGGGTTTCTGATACTTTTAAATCTTTGTGGATGATTATTCAAGGATGACTTGGCTAAATTTAATAAAAGATCATTCTAAGTTATTTCACATATATTTTGTGCCTTCTGTTCTAAAATAAAGACTCGATTCGGTTTGCCACTTCAAATGCTTTGGAGTGATAGTGCTAATGTGTATTTCAGTACTCAACTCACTACTTATAGGACTCTGTTTGGTATTGTTCACCAATCATCATGTGCCCAACTCCTTAACAAAATAGGGTTGCAGAGAGGAAAATTAGACATATCCTTGAAATCACTTGCACTTTACTTTATCAAATGCATGTACCTAAAGTGTTTTGGAGTGATGTCGAACTTACTGCTTGCTATCTTATCAATAGGACGTTATCCTCTATTCTTAGTGGTAAAAATTCCCTACTCCATTCTTTTTCCTAATTCACCTATATTCTCTCTACCTCCTCATATATTCGGGTGTGTATCCTTTGTTCATCAACTAACTCCTAGGGTGGATAAATTGGATCCTCGTGCTATGAAATGTGTCTTTTTGGGCTACTCATATACTCAAAGGGGATATCTTTGTTATAGTCCTATGTTGCATCATTTCTTTGTTTCTGCAAATGTTACCTTCTTTGAGTCTACACTTTATTGCACCTAGTCCCTAAGTGCCCATGATCTCAATGAGTCTCTTCCTCTAACTAATCTTCCAAATTCAACTTTGTTGTCCTTGCCCAATCAACCACATGTATTTCCAGGTAGTTCAAGTCCTTCTCATCACCTCAATCATCCCAATTTGCAAGTGTATTCACAATGGCGACTCCAAGAAAAAGAGTCCCAACTAGTTTCTATTATCATGCCTTTGGTTTCCTCATTTGATGATCTTATTTCCCACGATGTTGATCCTCCCATTGTTGTCTGGAAAGATAAATGCACATGTACACATCCCATTTCCAACTATGTTTGCTATGACTTCTAACCACCGTCCTATTATTGTCTTGTTATTGTTTTTTCATCTATTACACTTCCTAAATTTGTTTCGAAAGCCTTAGCCCACTCTAGGTGGAGGAATGCGACGGTTGAAGAGATGAATGCTTTACAAGACAATGGTACTTGGGACTTGGCATCTCTTCCTCCTGACAAGTCTATGGTTGGTTATCGCTAGTCTATATACATTGTGAAAGTCAACCCTGATGGTCTAAAGGCACATCTTGTTGCTAAGGGGTATACACAAGTGTATGGTTTGGATTATTCTAACCACTTTTTCTCCAGTTGCCAAAATTACATCGACCATTTGTTCATGTCCTTGGCTACCACTTGTCACTGACCTCTACACGAGTTAGATGTGAAGAATGTCTTCTTGCATGGTGATCTAGAGAAGGAGGTCTATATGGAGCAACAACTAGGGTTTGTTGCTCAGGGAGAGTCACGTTTAGTGTGGAAGCATAAGAAGGCACTATATGGTTTAGAACAATCTCCCAGAGCATGGTTTGGCCGATTCAATGTTGTAGTACTTGAGTTTGGTTTTCGACAGTGTGCAATGGATCACTCTGTGTTTTATCATCATATTTCATCAAGTGGGTTCTTGTTGTATATGTGCATGATATTATTATAACAGGTGATGATGATAAAGGTATTCAGAGTCTTAAACTTTTTCCACAGACAATGTTTCAAACCAAAGATTTGGGACCGTTGAAATACTTCTTGGGTATAGAAGTATCTGAATCTCGCACGGGAACTGTTTTGTCACAGAGGAAGTATGTTCATAATCTGTTGGATGAAACTGGACAGTTGGGATCCAAACTGATCAATACACCTATGGACCCTAACAGCAAGTTAGTGTCAAATATGGGTGATTTATTGCCTAATCTTGGACAACCTGGAGACTTGTTGGAAAGTTGAATTATCTCACACTTACTTGACTAGACATCTTTTGCAAAAAATATTGTGAGTCAATTTCTGGATTCTCCGAGGAAAAGTCACATGACACAATAATTTACTTATTGAGATATCTTAAAGGTGCACTTGGGAGAGGTATTTTGTATCGAGATTGTTGGGGATGTGGCTTATATTTTGAGCGAAAGCACATGCACTGGAGAAAGCTAAGTAAAGCAAGGAGCAAGAGCATGAGAGGAGGCTACAGCCAAGACGATAATCGTCGACGGTTTGGGCTCCAACCGTCGACGATTTCAGGCATAATGTAGAGGTGTTTCTTTCTGCTCAAAACCATTGACGGTTTCAATCAGTGCAAGCTACGTATTTTCAAATCTGGGGTCAATAGATTGGGCTAAATGGAGGGATTTCCTTCGGGGATTGCTACAGGGATTATTTTAGGTTTACTAGAACTCTTTTGTACGCATAAGGTTCATACTTAAACAATTGTAACCCAAAGTGTAAGCTTTGACATTGTTCATAGTGGAAAACAAAGTTGCTGCTCCCGTGGACGTAGGCATATTTCCAAACCACATAAATCTTGTGTTTTGTGATGGTTTTTTCATTCTTCTCATTACTGAGTGTTTGCTTCTTTAGTATATTTCATCATCGAGTGATTGCATTGGTGTTTGTTGATTCATTCATGTGTGATTGTGTGCTTCCGCTGCACATCTGGTTACGAACTAGAACAACAAGTGGTATCAGAGCCATTGGCTCAACATGGCAGGGGTCTCTTCGATGAAGTTCGATGTGAACAAGTTCGATAGAACTGGTAATTTCGGGCTTTGGCAATGGAGAGTAAAAGACTTGCTAATGCAATAAGGGATGGTGAAGGCGTTATACGGAAAGAAGCTGGACGACATGAACGATGCAAGTTTGAAGGAGCTTGAAGCAAAGGTTGTATCCACTATCCGGCATTGTCTGGCCGATGACGTGATGTACAACGTCATGGATGAGGAATCGCCGGCTGCAATTTTGTTGAAGCTTGAAAACAAGTACATGTCCAACTCGCTTACGAACAAGTTGTATCTTAAGCAAAAGCTTTATTGGCTTAAGATGGCGGAGGGTTCGAACCTAACTCAGCACATCAACACTTTCAATCAAATCATTAGTGATCTAAAGCGCATTGATGTGAAGTTCCATGAAGAGGATAAAGCATTGATGCTGCTGAATTCCCTACCGACGTCTCCTACATACGAAAACCTAGTTATAACACTAACTTGGGGAAAAGAAACCCTGGAGTTGGAGGACATCACGAGTGCATTGTTGGGGTTCCACCAAAGGAAGAAGGCCAACAATGAGGGTTCACATGCTGAAGGGCTCGTGGTGAAGGGAAATCAGGATCGTGGGAGGAGCGGTTTCCAGGGTGGATCGAGCAGCCTTAAGGCTCAGTCCAAGTCCACGAAGAAGAAGGGTGTGCGATGTTTTAAGTGCGGTAAAAAAAGGGCACATAAAACCCAAGTGTCCAGAAAGAAAGAAGGGGGTTACTGAAAACAAAGATGGTTCGTCAAACACGGCAAATGTAGTAGAACAAGGAGACTTTGGGAGCAGTGACGGTGATATGCTCTCGTTTTCATCAGGGTTAGATGAGTTCGAAGATTCTAGGATCTTGGACTAGGCGTGTTCTTATCATATGACGTCCAATAAGGACTAGTTCACTAAGTACAGAATGGTTAGTTCTTGTTCCATTCTGATGGGGAACGATGCTACGTGCAAAGTGATCGGGATGAGGAATATCATAATCAAGATGCACGATGGTGTGGTGAGGATGTTGTGTGATGTGAGGCACATACCACAGGTGAGGAAGAATTTGGTTTTGTTAGGCACCTTGGATTGTAATAGGTTCAATTACAAGTCCGACGATGGGGTAATGAAGGTGAGCAAGGGAGTTCTAACCAAGATGAATGGGGAGAGAGTGTCGAGTAATATATACACACTGCTAGGTACCACGGTTGTAGGTGGAGCTGCAGCCGTAAAGTCTGAGTCTAACAGTACTAATCTATGGCATATGCGTCTAGGGCATATGTGTGAGCGTGGGATGAAGGAACTTCACAAGAGAAATCTTTTGAAGGGAGTAAAATCATGTAAGCTGAAGGTCTGCAAGTACTGTGTGCTTGGGAAGCAGAATTAGGTACAGTTCATATCAACCACACATAAGACGGAGGGAGTACTGGACTACATTCATTTGGACGTTTGGGGACCGGTGAGAGTGGCATCACAAGGGAGACATGTGTATTTCGTGAGTTTTATCGACTACTCACGAAAGGTTTGCGTTTACTTCATGCGTCATAAGTCGAAAACATTTGCCAAGTTCAAACTATGAAAAAGTGATGTGGAAAACTAGATTGGGAGAAAGATTAAGTTCCTCAAGATAGACAATGGAACTGAGTACACAAACTCGGGTTTCAGAGAGTTTTGCGAGCAGCATGGCATAAGTAGGCATTTTACCATGCGCCAGACACAGTAGCAAAATGGTGTGGCGGAGAGGATGAACCGAACCCTAGCTTAAAGGGCTCTGTGCCTAAGGTTGCATGTTGGGCTCGCCATGAATTTTTGGACCAAGGCGATTAGTATAGTGTGTTTCTTGGTAAACAGATCACCAAGGGCATCACAGTATGGGAAAGTTGCTAAGGAGGTATGGACAGGTAACAAGGTAGACTACTCTAGATTAAGAGTATTTGGATGTCCAACCTATGCACATATTCCTGGTAAGGAGAGATCTAAACTTGAGGCAAAGTCTACATGGTGCATCTTTCTGGGATATCAGAAAGGTGTAAAAGGGTTTAAGGTGTGGAATTAAATGATTAACAAGGTGGTGATCAGTAGGGATGTGGTTTTCGATGAGAAAGTCATGTTGCGGCATACTTAGGAACAAACAGAGAAATAGGTGCCTGAAAATTGCAGCAGCAACAAGCATGCGATTCAAGTGAAGTTAGAGACTTAGGGCAAAATGTAAGGAGTCCTAGCCTGAGAGATTAGCTAGCAGTGCAGGTGGAGTCAAAAACTCAGGGTAGAGATGACACAAGGAGTTTTAGCTCAGATGACCAGCAACCGCATCGTAGCATAACTATAGACCAGACGCGCCATCAGGCCACCACCCAAGTACGATTTTGACGATCCGGTGTCTTATGCACTTATCACCAACAGCAGGAATCCTACTACCTTTCAGGAGGCCATGCCCAGCCAAGAGAATGGTAGCTGGATAGGCGCTATGGTGGAGGAGATGGAGTCGTTGCATAAGAACCAGACGTGGAACTTGGTGGAGCTTTCAGCTGGGAAGCGAGCGACTGGATGCAAATGGATATACAAGAAAAAAGAAACAGTTTCAGAAAGGGAAAAAGAGAAGTACATGGTAGCAAAGGGGTACTCACAGAGGAAGGGAGTAGATTATAATGGAATCTTCTCCCCTGTGGTTAGGCACACTTCCATTAGGGTAGTGTTGGGACTGGTGGCGCAACATGATATGCATCACGAGCAGATGGACGTAAAAACAGCGTTCCTCCATGGTGATTTGGAGGAGCTAATTTACATTACACAGCCAAAAGGGTTTAGTCAACCTGGACAAGAGCACTTAGTCTGCAAACTAAAGAAGTCATTGTACGAGTTAAAGTAGTCTCTGAGGCAGTGGTACAAGAGGTTTGACGTCTATATGACCCATATCGCCTACAGGAGTTGTGGGTACGATTACTGCATCTATGTGAGGAAACTTGTGGACTGGTCTGTCATATTTCTGAGGCTGTGTGTTGACGATATGCTAATCGCTGCTAAAGACATGACCGAGGTGAATCGGTTAAAGACTCTGTTGGGAAAAGAGTTCAACATGAAAGACTTGGGTGCAGCCAAGAGGATACTTGGTATATAGATTCGCAGGGACCAAGCTGCAAGGAGACTATGGTTATCTCAGGGCGGCTATGTGGAAAAGGTGTTGGAGAGGTTTAGCATGGCTAATACTAAACCAGTGAGAACGCCTTTGGCGAGTCATTTCAGCCTGTCTACTGCCCAATGCCCAAGGACGGACAACGAGGTTCGTGATATGTCGAGGGTCCCCTATGCTAGCGCAATGGGATGTCTGATGTATGCCATGGTATGTACGATACCGGACCTCGCACATGTTGTCAGCGTGATGAGCAAATTCTTCTCGAATCTGGGTCCACAGCACTAGATGTTGTGAAGTGGATTCTCAAGTACTTGAGAGTATGGTATTAAATTTCCACGAAATTGTCAAAATTTTCGTCAAAATTTTCAATTTCTGTCACCCTCGAAATCGAAATGACTATTGATTTCAGTTTTGCATAATTTCCGTCAAAATCTCAACAAATCATCCGAAATTTATCGAAATCTCGAAATTTTAGCAAAACTTGTCAAAATTTGAACTATGTAATGAAAATTTCCTCAAAATTCAAACGAGGGATTTAGGAGCAAAATGAAATTTTTATTTTAATTTATTTTTATCAAAACAAATGATTATTACAAGTGCTTTTGAAATTATATGAAAAAATAAACTTACAACAATATTTTATTTAACCATTCATTTCTAAATTATCATTATTTATATAATAAATAATATTTAAATGATTTATGAATTTCATTTGTATTAACTAATTCACTAAATATGTTTAATGTACATTATCTTACAAATATGTTTGACGCACATATTATATTACAACTTCTCCCCCTTATACACAGCCTAGATGTATTCACTTGTAATATATTAGCCCTAAAACTTACATTATTATTTCTATTAATTATTTCTAAAGCTTCATAAAAAATTCCACGTTCTCCTATTGGTTTCCATTATTTTTTTCAAATCGAAATCGAAATTTCCGTACTTTTGGAGCTTCGAAATCGAAATTTAAGACCTTGCTTGAGGAGTACGACCGGATACGGCATTATGTTCAGTGCACAACAGAGTAATCTGTCGGTAGTAAGGTACATGGATGCTGACTACGCTGGAGATCTGGATGATAGGAGGTCTACCACAGGGTATATATTTACCCTTATGGGAGGACCCATTTGTTGGAGGTCTATGGTGCAGTCGCTCATGGCTTTGTCTACTACTGAGTCGAAGTACATGGCAATGGCTGAGGTTGCCAAGGAAGCGTTGTGGCTTACGGAATTGGTTAGAGAGTTGGGTGTCCAGCAAGGTGAAGTTAGGCTACAATGAAATAGTCAGAGTGTCATCTACTTAGCGAAAAATCAGGTGTACCATGCGAGGATGAAGCACATTGATGTGCGGTATCACAGGATCAGGGAACTGATTGCTTCAGGGAAACTTCTTCTTGAGAAGTTTCATACGTCTAACAATACGACTAATATGCTAGGGTGGACCAGCCACTATGCTTTCAAATTTCCTAAGTGGTGAATATTCGCCAGGGTGGAGATTGTTGGGGATGTAGCTCATATTTTGAGCGAAAGCACATGCATCGAAGAAAGCTACGTACAGCGAGGAGCAAGAGCATGAGAGGAGGCTTCAGGCAAGAGGATAACCGTCAACGGTTTGGGCTCCAACCGTCGACAATTTCAGGCAGAATGCAGATGTGTTCTTTCTGCTCCAAACCGTCGACGGTTTCAGTCGGCGCAAGTTACGTATTTTCAAATCAGGGGTCAATAGATAGGACTAAACGGAGGGATTCCCTCCAAGGATTGCTACAGGGATTGTTTTAGGTTTACTAGAACTCTTTTGTATGCATAGTGTTCATATTCAAACAATATTTGTAACCCATAGTGTAAGCTTTGACATTGTTCATAGTAGAAAACGAAGTTGCTACTCCCGTGGACATAGGCATATTGCAGAACCACGTAAATCTTGTGTTTTTTTATTGTGTTTTCATTCTTCTCATTACTGAGTGTTTGCTTCTTGAGTATATTTCATCATCGAGTGATTGCATTGGTGTTTATTGATTCGTTCGTGTGTGATTGTGTGCTTCCGCTACGCATCCAATGACGAACAAGAACAACAGAGATCAAGGTCACACTTCTATTCAAGGATATATACAAGTACAAATTGGGTTGGGTCGCCGTTTGACTGAAGATCCACACCCACAACCAGGTTTTGTATCTTGATTGGTGGTAATTTGGTTTCTTGGAAGAGTAAGAAACAAACTATGGCGGTCAGGTCAAGTGTTGAAATCAAAGTATAGAGCTATGGCTCATAGAGTAGTTAAAAGCGCGCCTAGGTGCAAGGCGCATAAAGGTGAGGAGTCCCAACACCTCATCGCAGGCAAGGCAAAGTGACCTGTAAGAGTCGCAGGGAAGCGCTATGAGGCACACTGATGTGCAAGGCAACGTGAGTCACGCCTTGAACTTTTTGAACTAGTTAAATAAAGAAATAGCCGGAGCAGAACAAGCTCTAGCCCTCATTCGACTCGAACCAACAGGAGCAAGCACGAAACCCTTCTTCTTTGACCCTTCAAACCAATAGGAGCTTTGTGAGTTCGTCTTCCACACTTCAAACCAGCATAAGCTCTTCGCGAGTTCGTCCGTGAGCCTTCGAACCAGAAGGAGCTTCGTGAGTTCTTCTTCGACATTTCAAGCCAGCAAGAGCTCTTCGCGAGCTCGTCTTTGAGCCTTCGAACACGCAGGAGCCCTTAGCCAGCTTGTCTTCGAGCCTTCGTGAGTTGTCAGTTCATCTGCTTCAAAGTTCAAACTAGTAAGTCTTCTTCTTCTTTTGCAGCTCTGCTTCTTCTTTTTCAATTCTTCTTCTTTTTTAGTTCTTCTTCGGTTTTTCTTCTGCTTCTTCTTCTTTTTCAGTTCTTCATCAATTCTGCTACATGTTGCTTCTTCCTATAATATTACATGTAATTAATTATGTAGTTTAATGCAAGTTTATAACTAATATATAACATTTTTTTCTGAATTTAGCTACTGTTTTTGTAATTTGTTGAAAATGCAGTATACAAACTAATGAAACTATACATTTTTAGATTTTATACTTTGAAATCTTTTATTGTACTCTTTTCTTTTGATGTTGAACTATGTTCAATTGTTGATGCTTTTGGCCTTCGTCCTGGCAATTTCATTAAATTTCCAATTTTGGTACTGAATGTTTTGGCATTTTAAATTCTAATATTACTAGAAATTCATATGTTCATATATCAATTACCCCAAATAGGCATTTTACACCATTTTAATCATTGTGCGCCTCACTTTCGTGAGGCCTCGTGCCTCACGCCTCGGCTTCAAATGCCCTTTGCACCTCGGTTCGCCTTGCGCCTCTGACTACTATGCTCATACTACTTGTGAACTTGTTTGGTTGAAGAACATGTTGGAAGAATTGAATTTTCCACATTCTTAGTCTATGGAGTTGATGTGTGATAATCAAGTTGCTCTTCACATTGCCTCTAACCCGGTCTTTCATAAGCAAACAAAACACATTGAAGTTGATTGCCATTTTATTTTGGGATAAACTTGTTTAGAAGCTCATTACTACCACTTATGTGAAGTCCACAATATGCAGCTTGCTTATTTGTTTACCAAAGCTTTGGGGGGTGCTCATGTTAAATTTATTTGTAACAAGCTAGGAGCATATGATATTCATGCTCCAGTATGAGGGGAAGTGTTGAGGGTTATTTTAGTGTGTTAGTATTATTATTAAGTGTCTTAGTATGTTAATTGGTGAGGGTTAGTAGGGGTATTATGATCATTAGAACGTATTTGATTTGTATTTAGAGGGAGAAACCTATCTTCAAGTTAGGTCTTTCATTTAATCAAAATCTCAACATTCTATATATATATATATATAAGTCACATAAATTGTTTTCCAAGATGGCTTAAGTCAACTTTTAGCCAAAGTCAGATTGATAATTTAGGCAAACTTATTTTCTGCAGATGGAATACAAGCAGAGCCGTCTAAAAATTAGAGTATGCTTAGTTGGCCTAAACCTTCCAGTGCAAAAGCCTCGCAAGAATTTTTGGGACTCGCTGGTTATCACAGGAAATTTGTTGAAGGCTATGATGCAAGAGCAAAGCCTCCCACAGATTTGCTGAAAAAGGGGCAACTTTCATTGGATTAAACATGCTGAGGGGGCATTTGAGCTACTGAAAACAACCTTGTCTTCTACCATTATTTTAGCTCTTCCCAATTTCTCTCAACCATTTGAGAGGGCTTAGGAGCTGTTCTGATGCGAGATGGCAGGGCTGCTGGATTGTAGCTTATCGTCTTAGTAAGGATTTAGGTCCTAAAATCTTGGGATTGTATTTTTAAGAGAGAATTATTGGCAGTGATCATCGCAGTAACTAAGTGAAGATCTCATCTCTTGGGGCATCACTTTATTATGCAAATTGATCAGCAAAGTCAAATACTTATTCGAACACAAGGTGGCCACAATGCTTCAGCAGATGTGGGGGTTTTAAACTTTTGGATTTTGATTACTCTATTGAATACAAGAAATAGAGCAAAAAATATTCCAGATGCTTCATCCAGATCAAAGTTTAGAAGCAATTATTTCTCATTTTGCTATGTCAGTAGTAACACCTGCTTGGATCACTGAGTTGATTGCAACTTATAAAGATGATGGTGAGGTTCAAGAGGGTACTGCATTATAGGTGTATACATTATCTATCCTCATTTTTCTTGTGCACAGGTTTACTACAGAATAAAGGAAAGCTTTACATTGGTAATGCAGAGGGGTAAAGGAAACTGCTCAGTGAAGCCATTCATGCATCTTCCACTGGGTGGACATTCTTGTATGTTAGGGAGCTATTAGTGTTTTAAAAGGCAGAGGCATAAGGCAAGGCATTTTAACCCTTAAGAGGTGAGGCATAAGCCTTAAGGCATTTTGTTCACTTCTCTTTCACTTGAGCAAGCTGCAACAACTAAAAGATGACCTCTCTTCAATCACAATTGGCAGTTATCTGCATGTGTGTGCGTGCATGTCTGTGTGTGTGTGTGTGTGTGTGTGTGTGTGTGTGTGTGTGAGAGAGAGAGAGAGAGGGAGAGAGAGAGGAGGGAGTCAACATTGCTTTTCAATATTTAAGATTTTTTTGGCAACAGTGCGACTCCTTTTAACCAAGAAAGGCAACAGTAGGAGTACAATGTTTATGCTCATTTGGTGGGGGCATGGCAGTGGCTCTCTAATGCATACACAAGCATCTTTAGTTCTTGAGTTTAGAATCTTTAGACACTTTAAGCAGTTTTTGGAGGGTAAAGTTCACAACACAGGTTTTATTTTAATGATTTAGTAAAATTCATATTATTTTTAGTATGTAAACTTTATTTATATATATTTTTAAATCAAAAAAAATTATATTCCCAAAAGATTTGCAACTCAACACCTTGAGCCTTATGCCTCACTATGCCAGCGGTAAAACGACTGGCTTTAGAAGCAAACAGCTAATAACACGCAATGACCCACTCAATGTTTGTATCCTTTACTTTATGAGTGAGGAGACTTGCTCTCATCTGTTCCTTCATCGTCCCTTTTCTTGGGTTCTTCGGAATAATTTGTCTAGTATATTTGGCAAGAATTGTGCTTGTCCCTCTTCTTTGGAGGTTTTCTGGCACTATTATGTTTGAAGGATCGATGGGGGGGACGAGAGCAAAGCCTTGTGGTGTTGCATCATTCTTGCTATCATTTGGTTTATTTGGTTGGATAGAAATGCCAAAAATTTTAAGGGCGCAACCACTTATCTTAACTTTCTTTGGAGTAGATTGGTGCTTCTTGCATCACTTTGGTGTTCGATGAATGGTTTCAACATTGATTTAAAGGCATTCCTGAGTGATGTGTTTTGAGGCTAAAATGCCCCAAGGCATAATGTAAAAGGCGAAAGTCCCACAAGGAGTACACATTTTGGAGTTGGGCGTATGCCTCAGCCAAATAAAACTCACATTTCACGCCTCAACAGAAAAGAAATACGCATTTTGGCCCCCATCATTCGTGCAACATACAGAGCAGAAGAAGCTTCCCTCAATGTTGACTAATACTGACCTTCCCTTGGTCAATCTTCTCCGGCGAGAGTCGAGACTCCTCCTCCAATAGGACACAACTGGGTTGTCTCTTGACTCTTCAGCAAATCAAGCACCATGACTCTCTCTCTCTCAACCTGCTTCAATTATCAACCAACCTTGGATCTTCTGCAAGTCTGTGTCCTTATCTTCTGTGTGTTCTTTTTCCCACATCAAGGATGCAATCCCAATTTTCAACACTCAGCTGCTTCAAATCTTCACGCAGAAGCCTCCCTCTTCAACACTCAGCTGCTTCAAATCTTCACGCAGAAGCCTCCCACTTCAACACTCAGCTGCTTCAGATCTTCATGCAGAAGCCTCTCTCTTTGCCGACTTATCTCACTCCAGAGAGAGAGAGAGAGACTGAGTCAAACTCTTTTAACCAAAAAAGGCAATCAGTTTGGAGTAAAATATTTAAGCTCAGATGCCACATGGCAGTGGCCCTGTAATTCACGGGCAAATACCCCACAGCCAGCTTGAGTTTAGACTTTTTAAGCTTTTTTATAGGGGTAAAATATAAAGAGCATGCTTTATTTTAATTATCAAATAAAGTTCATATTATTTTTAGTATGTATAATTTATTTAGATATTTTTTTAAATAAAAAATTTAATTCCCAAAAGGCTTGCACATCAACATATTGAGGCTTATGCATCACCTTGTCAAGGGTAAAATGCCTCACCTTGCTCTCTCGCCTTTTTAAACACTGGTTTCTTTAGGCGTGCATCTCTATAAGACACAATGAGATTGGATTGATATGCTTCATTAGAGTTGTCTTGTGATTATTTTCCTTTTTCCTCTTGTTGTTTTTCTTTTGTTCTCCTTGTTTTTATTATTTTCCTTTTGTTGTAGTTGTCCCTTCTTTCTCTAATACAATTGTTTATCAAAAAAAAAAAAAAAGTGGGGAAAGAAAGTCCACTCTAAAAGGAAGAAAGAAGTTAATGAACTAAAATTAGTGGAAAATAATAAAGAAAATTTTTTTAAGAAAAAAGGAAAAAATTAATTTAGGGAGCCTCTTGCTTCTACTGTACCATGGAAGTCTTCCAACAATTCCTCAATGGAATATTATTGCTGTTTTAGGGATCTCTCTAATACATCAACATGTTCCACAAGTTGGGCCATCTCCATGGCCACATTGTAGCATGCGCCTCTAGCGCATTCTCTTGAAATTAGTGCCCAGCATGGTTCTCTTCCCAATGCACAATCTCACAATCCAAAAGCAACCAAATCATGAAGCAACTAACCAAGCTATAATACCAATTGTCACAAGCCAAACACTTCATACCTTGTGAAGGGTTGTACCGCACTAGTTATATAGCACACTAGTTTAACAAGTCAACCAAAAGTATACCGCATTTCACCACATGAAAAAATTCACAACCATCGAATGAAAATTAAGCAGAAGCAAAAAGAAAACATGAAAGCAAATACGAGTCACACAGTAACGTATGTTTAGCAAGGCGATTCATCATTCATACATTTGTAGGCAACATGTGTTTAGCAAAGGAAACACAGGTTAAACACATTTACAAAAACTAATTAGTTTTACAATAACTAATGAACATTCACCCTCACCTAAAGAGCTTTCCATGCTATTCTTATTTTGTCACTAGGAGACATCAAAGTGATTGAGGAGTCATGCATACTATTTTCACCAAGGCATTATCCTACTTCAAGAATAAAACCTACACTAATATTTACATATGGCTACCTATCCCATCCACACAAGACAAGCGGTGTCAAACAAACATAACACCCTGAACAAGCTTGGCTCGTGACAACAAGCCACAACTTCAACCATCTCACCAGAGAATGTTTTGAGTAACTTCTTCCTCAATTTAATGCAATCAGTCATTCTACAAATTTTTCCTTCATCATGCTCTAAATCAAGCTTTGCATGAAAAGTAAGTTGGTAATTTGTGACATATCAAATCAGAAGAGAAGCTTGCATTGGGCAATTGACATTATTATTGATCTTGGTTTGACATAACACGGGTCACTAACATCATCACTAGTCAACCTTAAAGTTTAAGAACTGAATGTCCAGAAACGTGCTGAGCTCTTCATTCTGAAGTAGAATGCTAGCAAATTCAATATAGCAAAATGCACACAAAACATAAGGAAGTGTGGTAGCAAGCATTACCTCAACCATGAGAACACCAGGCATGATGGGTCTCTCAGGAAAATGCCCAGGAAAGAAGTTATCATTTATAGTAACATTCTTAATGGCAACTACCGAAACCCCAGGATTGTATTCGATAACTCTATCCACCAGAAGAAAAGGAAACCTAAAACAAAATCGAAAATAAAATCACTAAACAAAACACAAAAACAACAAAAGCAACAAAGAGAGAAAAAGGAATTAAAATAGAGGCAAGCCCACAAAGAAAGGCTCACCGGTGAGGCAGAATGTCGCGTATCTGATTAATATCCATCACGGTAGGAAATGCCGGGTACTCTGCAAAAACCACCACCCTAACTTCGAAACCAGAATACATTGTTTTCGAAAACATCAAAAAAAAGGGAATTTGAAATCAAAATATACTCTTTTCGATGGGGACTTCTAAGTCTGCGTTGTCTGCCGCATTTAGAGAAGAGTGTGCGAGGAATACGGGTCGGGCGTTCGACTTGAGGGATGGAAAACGAGATCTAGAGAGAGGGAAAGAAATTTGTGAGGCAAGCGAAGAATGCGAAGAGGTTAAGAAGATGGGGGTGTTCGTACTCCGGTGAGATACAGGTAATTGAGAAGTCATCGGAGAAGACGACAGGGAGCGGGAAATAGCAGCCATTTTCACAGAGAGAGAGAGAGAGAGAGAGAGAGAGAGAGAGAGAGGCGGGCGAACTGAACGATGGAAGAGAGAGGGAAAGAAGAAAGTGTGTGAGGTCTGCTCCGTTGAGCAGAAAGGTAGGTGCTTGGCGGTTGGCCTCCTCGTCTATGAGATCGGAGATTCCTATGTTTGGGGTTCCCCCGTCTCATCATCAAATAAATTGACGTCGGTTTAGCTGTGAGACCCGAAAAAGTATATGCTAAAATTAGGTCGCCATAACATTTTTCGTTTTTGTTATAAATGAAACAAAAAGATTAAAAAGTTTGAAATTATATAAATTCAACGGTTTAGTTTTTCAAAACTAAATGTTACTAAATATCTTATTATCTTATTTTATTATAAAACATGTCTTTATATAAGGAAATACATTGACATCCCAAAAATCAACCATATAATGAACCATCATGTAAGCATACTAAAGGTTGTAACATATTATCTCAATAGTCATTCACATAAATATATATGTTTTACAACACTTCCTCTTAAATGATTGTACACTATAAATATGTCTCGTTAAAACCTTCATTAAGGAAAACCCTATAAGATAAAATGTTGACTCTACAAGTCCAATCCGATTTTGATAATAACAAATCATTTGGTATTTGATCCGTGCATTGAGTTTGTGAACAGGAACCATATTAAGCATGCACGGAAGGATAACGAGTCATAGAAACCTTAAAGTAAAGCACATATATCTTGGTAAGATCCATGAAACTCAAAAAGTACAAGAATCAAGATGCAAACGGCAAAATTCAAGCATATTTTGGGAATGGGTACTTAGACCTCATGTATTTATATTTTCGTATAATTTAATTTGAGGCTCAACATATACCTTACAATGACTTTGGGACTCATGCATTTCATGAACATCATTAGGGGACATTCATGGACTTAGAATTAATGTCAAAACCCTGAAAAATGTTTTTTATGAAAGAGCCAAGAAAAAAAAACAAAACACATATTTGAACTGGAAAGTAAATATGCAAAAATTGGGAACTTCAGATGACTGAACTTTAAGTTCAGTTAACTAAAGAATTTCCTCAGACGTCTGAAAAAATAAGCTCAGTCGTCTGAAAATTTATGGGTGAAAAACATAAACTGACAGAAGCACCTCAGATGATTGAACCTTGACATCGGTTGTCTGAAGTCGACACTTTGGTCGTCTGACTCTTGACCTCGGTCGTCTGATCCTGTGTCCAAGTTATTTTTTTCGAAGGGTAAAAATGACTTTAGTCGTCTGGGCCCTAGACCTCAGTCGTCTAAACTTGCGGGAAAGATTAAAAATGTAATTTTTATTGATCAAACACGCAAGCTATCTTATGATCCAACGGTTGAGATCAATTATGAGGGTAAGACACTATTTATACTTCATATCTAAACCCTAGTATGAAAAAGAAAAACAGAAGAAGATCAACAAAAAGTGTAGAACACATCTTGTTGAAAAGAGAACTGTGAAATTTGAGCTGATTGATATATGATTGTCTACTTTTCACTTTACATTCATCTACTTTGGGCAAATCTACTCAGAATATCTAAGTGGAACTCAGTTACTCATCTGGTTCTTCATTCTAGTATTGAGGTTTGTTAAATCATATTTTTTTTTTAAAAAAGTTAGTTGGAAAGACTTTTTCTTATATAAGTTGATATACTTGTTGATATCCATTTTTTATAGAATATATCATTGCAAAATCTACTTTTGAATTCTTGTTAAGAAGTTGATCTTGTGTGTGCATATAACAAATCATTTCATTAAGAATATTACCACTTGAGAAGAGCTTTAGATATTGATTAAACACTTTTGATTCAAGTGAGATTTCATTCAAAGAGTTGATATTTTCAATATAATATACTTACTTATTTGAAGATCATTTTTGTTTGTAAATATATATATATATATATATATATATATTGAAGGATATTTTTAGAAAATCATATTGTAAGAGTGTTGATCTTTAGTATCATCATCTTAGAGATACATATACATATACATCAAGTCAAATATTACCTAGATCACATTGAGATTGAAATATTATTGAGATTAAAATATTTCATGAAATAATTTTTACAAAGTGGGTGTAACATCTTTGCAATCTACAAAGTTATTTTTATATTCAATGATCTAACCTAAGTTCTCCAAAGCATTGAGTTATATAAATATCTTTGGAAGATTTGATAAAAAGGAATTTGTGTATCAAAGCATATCATACATAAACGATTGTATCGTTTTCTTACATTCTGAGCTTCAAGCTATATCATATGTTAAATGTATTAGGAATTTGAATTGTACTCACAAGCTTTTGTTTGGGAGCATTGTTTGAGTGTATTTACAGATTCAATTGTATGCACGGTTCGGTGTGTGAACCGGTGTTTAAGGAGAGAGTTGTATCTCTTGTAAGCAACAGAGTAGGAGGGAGTTGTACCTCTTGTAAACAGCGGATTGTACAAGAAGCTCCGTCCCAATTTAAGGAGTAGGGATTTTAGTGAAATCCTTGAGTGGTTGTTCAAGGCAAGGACGTAGGCCGAGTTGGCTGAACCTCGTAAAAATCGTATTTGTCTTCTCTCTTCCCTTTACTCTTTACTTTCAGCACTACATTTATATTGTTCATATTGCATGTGTAGGTTGAATAACATTGCACACAATTAATTGGGTAAAAAGAACTTATTGATAAAATCAATTTAAGTAAGTTATAAATCCCAGCAATTGATTTGGTAAATAAATAAATAGGGATTAAGTGGTAAATAGGATCAAAGATTTTTAAAATACCCAATTCACCCCCTCCCCCTCTTGGGATTACACCTAATTCAACACAAAACCTTAACGAAGAAAAAAGAGTACAGTATTCATACTTCCCCTAAAAAATACAATCAATTAAGAAATGTCCTCAAGTTGTCGCATTCTAATGTTATATACGTGCTTTTTTGAAAATTGAAGTTGGCAATGCGTTTGTGAATAGATCTGCTGAGTTGTCACTTGAACGAATTTTGCAAATGTCAACATCTTCTTTCTTCAGAAGTTCATTAGTGTAAAAGAACTTTGGTGAAACATGTTTAGTTCTATCACCTTTTATATACCCACCTTTGATTTGTGCAATAGATGCTACATTGTTCTCGTACAATATTGTTGGCGTGTCATTCTCTAGTGATAATCCATTTATCCCTTTAATGTGTTGGATTATAATTTTTAATCATACACATTCACGACTTGTTTCGTGAATTGCCAATATTTGTGAATGGTTTAAAGAGGTAGCAGTGATTGTTTACTTTACAGATCATCATGAGATAGCAGTATCATCACATGTAAAAATATAGCCTGTTTGTGATTGAGCTTTATGAGGATCAGAAAGATATCCAGCATCAGCATATCCTTTCAACACAAACTTTACTCCCTTTGGATAAAACAAACCCATATCAGATGTGCCACGGAGATAACGAATAACATTTTTTACTCCATTCCAATGTCTCTAAGTTGGTGTAGAACTAAACCTTGCTAACAAATTTACCGCAAAAACTATATTTGGTTTAGTGCAATTTGCAAGATACAAGAGTGCTCCTGTTGCACTAAGATAGGGTACTTCAGGACCAAGGATTTCTTCATCATCTTCTCAAGGACGAAAAAGATCATTTTTCACATCAAGTGAACGAACAACCATCGGGGAGCTTAATGGATAAGATTTATCCATATAAAATTGTTTCAATATTTTTTCTATATAAGATGATTGATGAATAAGAATTTTACTTGTTAAATGTTCAACTTGAAAACCAAGATAAAATTTTGTCTTCCCAAGATTCTTCATTTCAAATTCTTTCATTGAGTAGTCAGCAATTGTTGAGATCTCTTCGGGAGTTCCTACTATGTTTATGTCATTAACATAAACTACGACTATAGCAAATTCAGAATTTATCTTCTTAATGAAAACACAAGGACAAATAAGATTATTTTCATATCCAATTTTCAACAAATATTCACTTGGACGATTGTACCACATTCGTCCAAATTGTTTCAATCCATACAAGGATCTTTGTAATTTAACAGAATACATTTGCCGCTGTTTTGGATTATATGCTTTAGGCATTTTAAATCATTCAGGGATTTTCATATATATATATATATATATATATATATATATATATGTCATTATCCAATGAGCCATACAAGTAAGTTGTTACTACGTCCATGAGGCGTATGTCAAGTCCTTCAGAAACCATTAAACTAATCAAAAATCTGAAAGTAACTGCATCCATATCAGGGGAATAGGTCTCATTATAATCTATACCAAGCCTTTGGGAGAAACCTTGTGCTACAAGTATCTCACAATTTCATTCATTTCATTTCTTTTACGTACAAAAACCCATTTATACCCAACAAGTTTGACATTCTCAGGTGTTTGGACTACTGGTCCAAATACCTTACGTTTGGCTAATGAGTTTAGCTCAGCCTGTATTGCTTCTTTCTATTTTGGCCAATCATTTCGATATCTACCTTCTTCTACAATTTGAGGTTCAAGCTCATTATCATTAATAATTTCTAAAGCAATCGCATATGCAAACACATTGTCAACAACAATTTCATTTCTTCTCTGCATATTTCCAAATTTTAATGAGATCTCATAATTTTCTAGTACCGGAACCACTTATGGTTTTACTTCTGTGGAAATATTGGATTGTTGATCTATATTTATCTTAACCTCTTCTTGAGTGTTAATGAATTTCTTTTAGAGTGTCACTTTTATTCATTTCCTTTTTCTTTCAAGGAACAATATCCTTTGCACCAATTGGTCTATCACGCTTTTGGCGCACTTTAGATTCATTAGTTGTTATTCCCATTGGGTGTTCTTCAAGAACAATCAATCTAGCAGGAATATTTTGCGGTCGGAACATGTGATTGAGTGACCCTTTTGGTGTCTGTAAAAACATTTAGCCATTAATTTGCAGTATTATGCAAATGAATTATTCTTTGAACTTCAAGTTTACATTGATTTGTGCGTGTATCAAGATTAGACAAAGTTGGTGTGTTTCAACAAATTTCTTGTGTTTTAATCCTTTACCTTTTCCTTCTCCTAATGATGGGAAAACTAATTCATCAAATTGACAATCTAGAAATCTTGCTCTAAAAAGATCACTTGTTAGTGGTTCAAGATATCTAGCGATAGAAGGAGAATCAAAACTAACATAAATACCAAGTTGACGTTGTGGTCCCATCTTACTTCATTGTGCAGGTGCAATAAGAACATATACAGCACAACCAAAAATTCTAAGATGAAATATATTAGGTTGGTGGTTAAACACAAGCTGTGAAGGTAAAAACTTGTGATATGCAATTGGTCTAATTCTAATCAAAGACGCAGCATGCACTATAGCATGACCCCAAGCAGGTGCAGGAAGCTTTGTTCGCATAAGCATAGGTCTAGCAATAAATTGTAAATGCTTATGAAGGATTCCGTCAAACCATTTTGTGTATGAACATGTGCAATACAATGTTCAACACTTATTCCTATTGACATGCAATAGTCATAAAATTCTTTTGAAGAAAATTTACCTGCATTATCTAAACGGACAGTCTGAATTGGATGATTAGGAAAACTCGATCTAAACTTTATTATTTGAGCAAGAAATTTAGCAAAAGCAACATTACGAGTTGAAAGTAGACAAACATGTGACCATCAAGTGGAAGCATCAATTAAAACTGAAATATCGAAATGGTCCACAAGATGGATGGATTGGACCACAAATATCTCCTTATATTCTTTGCAGAAAAGATGGAGACTCTAAAGATAATTTAGATGGAGAAGGTCTAACAAGTAGTTTTCCTTAAACATAAGAAGTACAAAAATAATCACCAGGTAAAAGAACTTTCTGATCTTTTAATGGATGTCTATGTGTATTTTCAATAATTCGTCGCATCATAGTTGAACCAGGATAGCCAAAACGATCATGCCAAAGTATAAAACTTCTAGGCTCGAAGCACTTTTCGGTGTATAAAATTTGATTCAACCATCCTTATTTCTGTGAAATATGGGTCAGATGAAAAACTTGAAATTTTTTCTAAAATGATCTTCTAGTTTGAAATTGTAGATATAATAAAAGATATTTCATATCTCCTTCATTTTTTATTTCAAAATGATATCCATTGCAATGTATATATTTAAAACTTAGTAGATTTTTTCAGGATCTACTAAAATACAACGCATCATCAATATACAATTTTATCCCATTTGGAAACATAATGTGAACTCTTTCAAAACCCTTTATTACATTTGCGAAGCCAGATATTGTATTAACATTAATTTCAGCTAATGTTAATTACAAGAAATATTTTTTAACATGAAGAATTATGTGTGTCGTGCCACTGTCCACCAAACACATGTCATCCTCCATTTTATCAAGTTTATTTTGTATGATCTAGTAAATGAAAAGTAAAATTTAAGAACTAGGAAAGATAACAAAATACTACCAAGCATATTATATGTAAAACTTTTAATAAAAAAATTACATAAGTTAATTTTTTTCAAAATAACATAAACATTAAGATAATTTAATAGTAGACATTTACATCTCCAATCAAATGATCAATTTTGCCACTAGGATCCTAAAAAAAAATCAGAAACGTCAAAATTAACATCCAAAGGAGACTCATACTTAGCATCAATAGGTTCGAACAAATTCACTTCAGCATTTTTCCCTTTTCCTTTTAACGATACCTTGTAAAGATCAACCAGGTGTTTAGGAGTGCGACATTTTCAAGACCAATGACCTTTTGTTCCACATTTATAGAAAATATTGTCATTATTTTGTACTTTGTTATTTTGTTCAGAACTTTCTTTATTCTTTGCCAATTTCCTTTGAGTCTTTTCAGCTCCTTTACTTTCAAACTTTAAAGGATGATCATCAGGGGTCCAACAATTTTTCCTACCACGACCCTTTTACCACCACGGCTTCGTCCACGACCTTGAGAAAAAGTCACATTTACTTTAGGGAATGATGTTGAGCCAGTTGGACGAGATTGATGATTTTTAAACAAAAGCTCATTATTTTGTTCAGTCACAAGTAAACAAGAAATTAGCTCAGAATATTTCGTAAATTTACGCTCTCGATATTGCTGCTGCAGGAGCACATCCGAGCATTGAAAAGACGAATATGTTTTTTCTAACATATTATCATTGGTAATTTTTTTCCCCACATAACTTCAATTAAGAGCTAATTTTGAACAAGACTAAATTATATTCACTTACAATTTTAAAATCTTGCAGTCGTAAGTGTATTCAATCATATTGAATTTTTGGAAGAATTATCGTTTTTTGGTGTTCATATCTATCCTTTAAGTTGTTCCAAAGGACTAATGGATCCTTAATAGTAAGGTACTCAATTTTCAATTCTTCGTGTAAATGGTGTTAAAGGAAAATCATTGCCTTTGCGCGATCCTGCGGGGATGCTTGATTTCCTTCTTCAATTGTACTTCCAAAATTCAGAGCATTAAGGTGAATCTCAGCATTAAGTACTCATGGTAGATAATTTCTTCCAGAAATATCAAGGGCAACGAATTCAAGTTTTGTGAGGTTTGACATCATAAAGTCACTTTGAAAATAAATAAAAAATTCAAAGTTAGGTAAATATTAAATGGAAATGTTATTCTCACATATATCCCAACATAAAAATATTTAAGGACACATATTCAAGATAAGAGATATAGTTAACATATAAATATAGTTTGACGAAAAACTAAAGTTATATATATAACAAATGTTAAAGGAAACGAGATTCTTACCTTAGAATAATACCAACAAAACTTACTATACCATTAGAGACTTGATCGTGCTAATAATGTGTTGTAATGAAATAAAAAAGGGAAAAAAGTTTAGAGCTATAGAAATTCAACAGTCTAGTTCTTTAGGAACTAGATGTTGCTAATCATCTTATTATCTCATTTTGTTGTAAAGCATGTCCTTATAAAGGCAAATACATTGGCATACCAAAGGTTAACCACATAATGAATCATTATGTAGGCATACCAAAGGTTGTAACCTATTATCTAGATAGTCATCCACATAAATATACATGTTTTACAACAGTTTTCTAATTTTTAATTTTTTAAGGAATTATAAAAGTGTTAATTTACTTTTAAATTTTTTATAGATTCATATTAAAAATATAAAATAAAGAGTTTGTTTAAGTATACAAAATAATTTTTAATTTTTTATTCCTAAATTTT
Source organism: Malania oleifera (assembly GCF_029873635.1). NCBI lineage: Eukaryota > Viridiplantae > Streptophyta > Magnoliopsida > Santalales > Ximeniaceae > Malania > Malania oleifera. Next base: position 11,519,952 of record NC_080423.1, on the reverse strand, counting down.
AAAATAATCACAAAAAAAAAAAAAGACATCTTATTTTTTAATTTTTCAAATTTCATATTACAGCCATAGATTTTGGTATTTGAATATGAATATTTGATTTGAATTTAATTTGTTTCATACAAATATTGTGAAAATAAAATTTAACTATTTTTTTTGCAATTTTTTAAAAACAACTAATATAAAAACTAAAAACACAATTCAATGAACCCTCACTTCTTGTGAGAGAGAATAAACATTTTAAATTTTTTATAATAATTCAAACTTGATTAATTCCACTGTCTATACTCTCATACACAATCTTTATGAACATTAGGTTGCATATCCATCTTTCTAATTTTTGAATTACCTCTCTAACTATAAATTGGCTCTTATTTATTTTAACTTCGAGAGTTAAAGGGGTATGAGACTCATAGTGTAGTTTAAACATAATATGGACCTCCTCACGAATGTAAACACTTATGAATTTCATATCTGCTGCAATTGGAATTTGTTATTTAGTATCAACTTAAATCATCTACCAACTCAAAATCACCATTGGATAATACTCTAAGTGGTTAGATGGTAAACATACAATTACATTTTTCAATAAATAAAATTTTAAAAAACTAAAATTCTTACTTGTAAATTTTAAAAAGTTCCCAAATATTTTAAAAACAATTTAGCCTTTCAGATTGTTAAATACCAAATGTTTAAACTACTAAATATTGACTACAACATCCAATTCTTTCAAAATGTCAAACAAAAACACACTCAATACATATACATAAATTTGCTTCTTCCTAATTATACTCTACTGTATTTGATTTGGGGAAGTTGTTGAATGGAGCCCTTCTCCTATTTTTGCATGTTTAAACTAATGTGGAGTAAGTGTTAAGAGATGACAATGTAATGTGGGTTAAATGGGGAGGAGAGATGGCTTTACATGTATTCTCCAGGGATTTATAATGGATATCAAATTACTTGTATAATAGCTTGTATGGTTGTTCTCTTAATAAATAAAATCAGTAGTCATATTTACCATTGAGTCTGAATATATATCGCCTTTATGATCTATTGTTGTTTGTATTAATACTTTCATGGTTATGAGTGGCCTTCAGGGTTCATTTGTGCTTATGTCTACAAGCTTGACACATGTAATTATCGGTTGACTCTATTGGCGGAGAGCCTCTAACGAGTGTCGCACGACCCTTAATTGAGTCTTATTTGGGGGTCTGTTACAGTTGGTATCAAAGAATAGTGTTTGTGAGCACTATGAATGGTAAAATGGGAACTTCAAATTCTGTGAAGACAGAGCGCGTTAAAGTGCTTGAGGCAAGAGTTACAAAACTTGAAGCCTTGGAGACGAAGTTCTTCGAACTCCAAGGGTTTGTGACTGAATTATCTAAATAGAAAGGCGTGCCAATAGATCTTAAGACCGCTATAGAAAACATTAGAGGAAACCTTTATAGTGTATTTGAGCTTGAGAATAGAATTGTGGAACTTGAGAAATTCATTCTACGTATAGAATCCTTGGAGAAAAGACCAATAGAGCTTAAGGTCTTCTAGATGATCATTGAGCAATTGGAAGCCTTTGAGAATAGGCTGCAACACATTGAGGGCGTGTTGTCATCCCTTACATCCAAGAGAGCCAATAGAGCTTGAGGCTTCTCTATAAAAGTTAAGAAAAAATATTTTGTTTATTTGTGTGTAGAGAATGTCACCTGAAAAAGGAGTTTAAAGAGGTTGGCGAGCTCCAAAACATGACGAACCAGTTTCAAAACAACTTACATGAGATGAGTGCTAAGTTAAACGCGATGGCACATATGTCTCGAAGGCCAATAACATATACCAATAAGGGGTCTCAAATTAAGGTACCAAAACCTAAATATTTTGCAACTAATAAATTTTTTTTGAGATGGTGACAGGTTAACAACCAACTCTCTCGCTTACTTTTGACGGCCCATGCGGTAGAAGTCGCCCGAAAACCTACCAATTCACAAAGAACCGTGCAAATATGGGGTGACGACTATGACAATTTGATGGTTGAGTGGTTAGAGGACTTCCCCCAGACTACATAGAAAGAGTAATGGTTGACGCTGAGCACCTAGAAGAGTAGGCAAGGTGTGCCACGCCAAACGCCTAGGAGGGGTAGGGTGTTACGCCAAGCGCTAAAGGGTAGGCAGGGTTAGCATTATAGAGAAAGGGTAATGGTTTAAGCCAAGCACCCAGGAAAGTTGGTAGGGTGCCACACTAAGCACTCGAGAGGAGTAGGCAGGGTGTCACACCAAGCGCTAAAGGGTAGGCATGGTGAACGCTACACACTCTAGTAAGTTAATCTTGAAAAGAAAGGGTAATGGTTTATGCCAAGCGCCCAAAAATAGTCGCAGGGTGCCATGCCAAGTGCCCGAGAGGGGTAGGCAGGGTATCATACCAAGCACCAAAGGGTAGGCAAGGGAAATGCTACACGCTCTGCGCTAAAGGGAAGGAGACGATGACAAGTTCCTTTCAGCCTTGTAACTTGGGAAAGGATTGGTAGAGAAAGAAGTAGGCCAAGAGTTGGTATGTAACGACCTGCTTAATTAATTATTATATTATTTTTTTTCCTTACTATAATATTTTACATGCTCTGATACCATACTGGGGAAAAACCCTATCATAAACCTAAGCAGTGAAAAGCATAAACTGAATAAACATGTCCATATCATACAATATCAATACCAGAGTGCTACCATGTTTTTCCCAAAATATACACATATATCTATTTTCCCAAAAATTCCCTCAACTATACTGGGATGTACAAAAACACTCTAAAAAACATACCCACTCTCTGGCAGGACACTATTTAAGCCCCTCTATTTGCGAGCTTAGTCTGCTCGCCTACCTGGATCACCTGAAAAATATATCAACACTGGGATGAGCCAACGCTCAATAAGGAGAAATATGCTATTGCTAGTGTGTGACAAATGAGCTACTATATATCATGAAATCTGTTTTCATATACACATGAATAACTGAGTACAAAAGTACAGTACAAATAATAGAATACACCACCCCTTTTCCCTATTGCTTAACATGACAGTATTATGGTTATAATTCAAATACTTCTAGTATACATAAGTATAGTCTATGTTACTGTAAATTGGTACGTATGTAATAGTAACTGAAACTGTTCCCTGTGGTTATCTGTGTGTCATGACTTGCCCCCCTCATGACAGGGTTGTGCGGCCCGTAGGCTGGATTTACCCTGGTTGGCCAACCAGGAATAAATCACTGAACTCCCTCAGTCGACCTGCCCACCTCAACCCATATCTGGATGGGAAGCCTAACCTCTTCAAGGGCCTAGGTGGTCGACCTTACCACGTATTATCTGAATAGGTGGTTGCACTAAATAAGTAACATAGTATCTGTAGCAACGGTACCGTGCTCTGTAGCTGCAAGTCCAACAGGGTCTGATATCATATAATATATTTCTATATATATATATATATATATATATAATTTTTCATGATTTTGAAGTACTGAAATAATCATGATGCTGCATAAACTGTAACTGTAATTCATACGTAATACTAAGAACTGAAAAATCATAATACTGAAGCTGCATGATCATAATACTGAAATTCGTGTAATCATGGTACTGAGATCCGTATAATCATGATACTAGAATTCATGAAATCATGAAATTAAATTCGTAAAACATATCCCCGTACCATATACATATTCACAAGCCACACCATACTAAATACATAATTTTCGTAATTAAATAAATTGTATCATATTTTAAGAAATGCCTAACATAACATATTTCCCTAACCTGACTACTGGAAAGCCCCCTAGGGAATACAAGCCTAACACCTGCATGGCCTCTTACAAAATACCCTGAAACCAACATATGCCAGAACAAAATATCAGTATTTTTCCGTCTATATCATTTCCTATAACTGCCAGAAAGCCAAAAACTAGCTACAAGGCCTTACCCTGAATTTGGGATGAAATTCAACTCTGTTTTCCCGACGATCCACTCTGGTAGATGTGTAGAGAACTCCGCCAGGAGTGTCGTGATAGCTTCGAATAGTCGATTTGGCGACTGGTGGGGCCGGAATTGAAGAGAGAAGGGAGAGGGAGACGTAGAGAGAGAGAGAGAGAGAGAGAGAGAGAGAGAGAGAGAGAGAGAGAGAGGAGAAAGAGAGGCGCGGCGAAAGTGACAAAATATCCCGATTTCCCTCCTTTTATACTGCCAGATTCATCGACGAGACACGTCACCTCGTCAACGAGTCTTTCATAAAATTCGTTGACGAAGCCCTGTATTCGTCGATGAAATTCAGAGCAGTCGGAAACCTCTCTCGATATTTTCTCGTCGACGAAGCCCTGTGTTCATCGATGAAATTCTGAAGACCTTCGTTGACGAAGCTAGGCAATTTCCTGAAATTATTTTTACTCTCCCAAATGCAATGTCGTCGACGAAGTCTACGGCCTCCTTCTGATTCAGTTTCTATTTTCTCTCCCTCTTTGTTTAAATTCCATTATTTTTTGGGCTACTACATGGTGCCTACAACCCTTCAAGTTGTGTTGGATGAGTAGAAAGAGAAGTGATCTTTTGCACATCAGAACATCAAATTCCTTGGTCATGTGACCAAGCAAGGTCATATCAGGATGGATAGGGAAAAAGTGAGAACAATTATGTTGGCCTAACAAGGCTTAATCTCGTTTTGATGATAACAAATCAAGGGTACTTAACTTGTTTGTTTAAGTAAAGTTTCATGGCTCAAATGCTTTCATAAGATCAAGATCGAGTATTGGATGAATCTTGTGCTTAAATTCACAAGGAATGATGAAGTTGAAATATATTGAAGATGACATTTCAAGCTAGATACAAAGAGCAAGCCAAAGCATGAAGACTTAGTTCTTAAGATAGAGTTATTGTATATAAGTCTCTTGTAAGTACTTTACCAATTCAATATTGACGCAAGAAGCTCTTAGGAAATATCATTCACTTAGAGACCTGATTTTAAAATCATGGAAAATAATTTCATAAAGTCTCACTTACATTTTTCCAATATCAAAATTAAAGATTTGAAATCAAATTTTGAAAAACATTGAAGTTGCAAGCAGGATAGACGACTAATGAATCTTTATCAGGCGACTGAAATTTTTGTTGATAATTTTTTTAAGCAAATAGAACTAAGACAAAAAATTGACTCGTAAAGCCCAATCGACTGACTCTTCGCTATGTTTTCAAAATACGTTGAACTTAAAAGCTCAGGCGACTGACCCTCGGGGCATAGTCGACTAAGGTTCATGTTTTAACTTTAAAACAGCATTGGGAAAGTTTCCAAAATTGATTTCTTGGGCTCCAAACTTAGAAGAAACTTGGGAAAAACGGTAAGAAACTTTATAACTCTATATATACTTGATATTTTCAAAAATTAGGGCAACTCACAACTTACATATGAATTGTATTTTTGAAATCATATTGCTGAAAGTATTCTAAAAGAGTTGTTGTGCCTCTGTTGAAATTTCAACTAATATTCTGATTCGATCTCTCAATCTATTCACTCCTAAATCAAAACCTTGGTAATATTCTTTTGAGCTTCATCTTCTATATTGTTTATTGATTGAAGTATACTAAATTTCAATTGTACAAATTTGCTCTAACTAAAAGTGTTTCTTGTACGAACAAAGTAGTTTCTTGGTTTCTTGTTTGTTTGGTGATTCAAGATTGTTAGATCATTGCCTAGCGAGAAGGGATTCTCGTTAGAGAAGTGAACTCCACCTTTGAGAGAGAGATGTTGTAACTTCACCTGGTAATGAAGTTGGAAAAAGGAAAATCCTCACAGTGTGTTGCTTGGGGCAAGGACGTGGGCCATCAGGCGAACCTTGAAAAAAATTTGGTCTTCAGCTCTTCTTCTCTTAATCTCTTTACTTTATTGCAAACATATAATCTGCATGTATGATTATTTGGTTGTTGAGAATTTGCTACATATTGGAAGTTTTGCTGAAATACTAATTTTGTTTATATTTGAAATCAAGAAACTATTTTGGATATTTGATCGGATAAATTCTGAATATTGAAATTTGAGAACACAACTGGATAAACATTGTGTATTTAATTATCTTATTGAAGATAAAATACAGGGTATTTAAAATCAAACTTCTGAAAGTCTATCATGATATTTTTCATTGAAATATACAACTGATCTTACATATTGTTTATCCGTAGAAGAATTGATTAGAAGTTGAGTTGTGATATTGTTGGTATTTTGATTGTAATCAAGTTAAATTGAAAAGGGATTCTGTGATTATGGTCATAATAAATTGAAAAGGATTATACTTAACTAAAGAAAACTTTGAAAACCCAATTCACCCCCCTCTTGGGAAGTACACCTTTAATCTCAAATTCAAAAATGGAAGATCCCAACAATAGTGAAGGAGCTGTGTTACTTTCTTGGGCTTGTCATCTATTACAGGAAGTTTGTAATGGGGTACTCAAGGAGAACTGCTCCTTTGACAAAACTATTGAAGAAAAGTCAAGGGTGTAAGTGGATAAAGAAGTGCCAAGGAACCTTTGATGATTGGAAGGATGCTATGAATAGAGATCTAATACTTACTTTTCGGACATATCATAAACCCCTTTGAGATACAGGGTTTACACTTGCAGTTATAGATAGGGTTTTGAAATATGGTACATTTATACTCGCACTAAAATAGTGTTCGACAGAGGAGATGACATAATTATTCCTCAAGAATGTTGTGAAGTATTGGGGTGTTCCCCAAGATATTATCAGTGACCGAGACTAAAAATTCATCGGCAACTTTTTGATAGAACTTTTTAAAATCCTTGGTTCATAACTTGGCATCTTTTTGAGCTATCATCCATAGACAAGCAGACAGACAAAGAGATTCCATGGGCTACTAGAAGAGTACTTGCGGCATTTTGTTAATGTCAATTAGAAGAATTGGGTGCAATTACTTGATGTGGCTCAGTTCTGTTTCAATGCCCAAAAGAGCTTAACAACCAACAAGAGTCTTTTTTAGCTTGTTACAAGCCAACAACCGCTCTTACCTTGCATAGTGGATGAGTTATACAGAGGAAAGAGACCAAAGATGTAGAGGAGATCCTTTTAAACAAGTCGTCAACGATGAAGGTCACCAACAACAATAGTTGGGAGAAGACAGAAAACCTCTAGTAGGCCACATAGAAGATTCAAGATTTCATGAACTTCAAGATGACAATAACAAAACATGAAGACTGAAGACTCCTTACAGCAAATCAACGAGAGCGTCGATAAAATAAGGGGGGTGAGGTTGTTAAGGGGTGACAATGTAATGTGGGTTAAATGGAGAGGAGAGATGGTTTAAAATGTATTCTCCATGGATTTATAAAAGATATCAAATTATTTGTGTTATGATTTGTATGGTTGTCCTCTTAATTAAATAAAATAAGTAGTCCTATTTATCATTGAGTATGAATGTGTCTTTCCTTCATAATCTATTGTTGTTTGTATTAATACTTTCACGGTTACAAGTGGCTTTCAAGACTCATTTGGTGCTCATGTCTGAATGTTTGAACATGTAATTATCGACTAACTCTATTGGGGGAGAGCTTCTAACGAGTGCTGCACGACCCTTAATTGATTCCTATTTGGGGGTCCGTTACACAAAGTATGATAGCAGCATCATAGGATGCTAACTACTGAATGTCCAAGTTTGCAAGTTTGCACTTTCTTAGGCTTTCTTTATCTTTTATTTAGGAGAATATAAGAACTACAAAAATAGATCAAGTAGCCATTGACAAGCTTGCGAGGTTTTCTTGCATTAATATATAAAATGAACATGTAATTATATAAGCATGAGATCGAGTAGCCATTAACGGGGATCTTTGAGGTTTATGATATTATTCTCAATCATCCACCTGAGGCTCCAGCGCTGTGCTGCACACTTGTATGCCCAATATGCCCATCCAAAAGTGGCATGCCCATAAACATCTAGTTGGGCTTTATAAAATCTCTAGTATTCTTCATTTGTTGCTCCTCTTAATGCCCTTTCTCCAGTCCATTCCCCTCCTTTGGATCAGCAGGTCCTAACCGGTTCGATAGGATCACATAAGCACTTGGACTATGCTTTCTCACTGCACTGTAGCCTTCTTTGTAGTAATTCTTGAGGATCTCCAGAGGAACACCCGATGCAGTAGGCTCGTTCATCAGCTCAATTGCTGCTAAGCTTGGATTGTCAACATATCTGTGGGAAATACGTGATTTGATTATCAAGGGAAATGGATCATATGGCAGCTTGTCATTCAAATGCTTAATTTATCGCATATATCTACATGTTTAGGGAAACATTTATTAACCATTTGACATAGATGACAAAAATCCAAAGTTAAATTAAAATGAAGGAATAGGAATCTGTCATTTTTAAGGATTTTCAAATGGTAGTAACTAAGGTATTAAAACACTACTATACTGATACTTGGGTTGAATTTAGTTCCATTAACCTGACTGCCATAAAGTCTATTACTGCTACAGTCCCTGGTATGTTGGAAGCTCCCCATTAATGAGATCCATCTCTTGTTCCACTATGATCATTACCATTTTGTGAGCCATTAACTACATGCAAATCAACTATAACTTTCATCCCATATTTCCAGCAAAAAAATAGCCCGAAACTAATTTATCATTCCAATAAGTCATGATATTGTATAAGATTACATTTCGAATCTGGTTATTTTTTGAGTTTTAAGTCTTGTGTTTACAACTTGCATGTTTAACCATTAGTAGTGTACTATAAGTTACCATGCCCATGTGAAAGCATCGTCTAAAGCTTTCAAGGAACCACCAACAAAAGGCTTTGGTGGCGTTGGATCGCTTGCTATCCACCAGAAAATTGGAATCCTCACAGCATTCAATCCATTAGTTGACATGAAGTTGAAGTCCTCATCAGTGATGTAAGTGTTCCAATGGTCCTATCGAGCATAAGATTTGTAAATTAATGTTATTCATCTTGTAAACTAACCTACTAATTAATTTGCTTCCAAAAATCATACATGCAGGTATCTTGGCCATAACCATTGGTGATCTGGTATTCGCCTCGTAAGATAGGAACTATTGTTATTTTGAAGAGTGATGGATCATTATCTTCCCAATCAATGCCCCCATAATCTGCAGTTACTAGCTTCTCTGTTTTCACCTAGTTACAGAAGAATAGCTCAGATTTTTTAAAAAAAAAATTTAATTTTTAATTTTCTATTTTAATAGGTATTGTTCATCAAAACCAAAATCTCCACTGGGGAATGGGAATTTAATCACCGAGAGTGAAAATAAATAAACTTATTGAAGCTTGCCTTTCAACATTGTTATATTGGCTAAACTGCTAAAATTACTAGAGCAATTTTTAGGGCACTTAAAATCTTGATTCGGTGCAGATTTTCTTCAACTGCTTATATATTCAAGTACCTTGTGTGATGGAGAACCACCGATGGAAAACTTTAAATGTTTATATAGTAGCTAGGTTTTTATATTTTAGTTGGAAAACTCTAATTATTTTAGAAGTTAAATTAGTTTAGGTTTATTTTGTGTATTTAAGTACTTTGAGGTTATTCTGTAATTTCTTGTTTTATTGAGGCTTTTATGTAAATATGTGTTTTAGTTCGTAGTGGGTGTAAGTGTTGGAGATGCAAGTTAATGAACAACGCAGCATTTTGAGATCATAACTGTTGTTCTCTCTCTCTCTCTCTCTCTCTCGCAGTCCCCTTTATGTCTCTTCTTCTTCTTCTTCTTCTTCATCATCATTTTCCTTTACATTCTCCGTTAGCCTTAGGGGCTGCATGTGCTTAATTGTCTTGTTTTGATGATAATAACCCATTAATGGTTCTAGGTTAGCTTATCTTTGCATATAACCAAACTAAGTATAAATAGAAATGCAAAGATTAAGTAGATTCTTAATAGGTTAGACATCATCAAAATGGGGGAGAATGTTAGCCTTGATGGCTACACTATCATGGTTTATTGTGTTTTGATGATATTAACCTATATGTTGTTCTTATTGTTTTCCTATCTTTGTAGATCATGTTTAGTACAGGTACTCATACATGAAGTACTGGATCGAAGGCAAAGATCGGACCGAGTAGACGTTAAGAAAGAAAAATCAAATGGACACGTACTCGGAAGGTACCAAGCATGACCAAAGGAAGCTTAATGTAGTCTTACATGTATTTGGGAAGTGTTTGAAGTAGTCTATGTTGTAACTCTTGCGGGTGTGTTTCTTGCATGATTTCTGAGTAAGAGTTGAGCATTGTATATGCATACTAGGACACTTGAGTTTATAGGATTGCATTAAAGTTACAAACTCACATTCATGGTTTTAAAAGTTAAATTCAAAGAGTTTGTCAAAAACAATCATAAACTCAAAATATGTTTTCAAAGGGACAAGTTTTTAATATCCTAGTTTTAAGAACATTTTTATACTTGGTCCCAGTTTTATCAAAACAAGTCTTATGTCCAAAAGCTTTAAGAAGTCAAACATATTTTTATTAAAGGACATATTGACATACAATTTACATTCCCCAAAATTAACATAGAAATATACCATTTTCTTTTTATATAATCCTCACAAGGCTAAAAACCCTCGAGCTCTCAAAGCTCGATCTCGAGGAAATCCTGAAAAAGATAAATTCGTATTCGAGTGAGACACATCTCAGTAAGGGAATAAACAATATGTTTTTCAGCTGTTATACATTTGCCCAGCATTTTTTAGCTGTTTTACCTAACATTTTTCAGTTGTTTACCCAGCATTTTTCAACTATTTACATGGTTGCATTAACACACACAAGTAACATAGTTCATTTCATGTTTTATTTACAATGCATTACTTACTTAACCTGCATCTCATACATTTAACATATATTTGCATACAATCTCACGTCACACTGTTTAGCAATAAAATTCATACATTGCCCGTAAAATACGCCAACCAACATTTAACATTTATATACTAAAAATACCTTTCATTCCTTACATAATTACCCTAAAAATATTTTTCCACTTTCATCAATTCATTTTCGCATATACGTATATAATAAACAACCCTAAACTCGAAAAACTCTAATTTAAATGGTTGGCATTTTAAACCCATATCGAAACATATACACGTATATGTAACATAATTTATTTTTCATTAAATTCATAAAAAATCTGATTTAATATATATTTTTCCCCTTACTTGGTTTCTTGAACTACACCGGTAGGATCTCAAAAAATGTTTGCGGTGCTCACTCGGATCCTAAAATTCAAATTCCCTAGTTTCATTTAAATTATTCCTAAATAAAATACTATTTTAATATTTCCTAAGATTATAAATTCTAAATAAATAATTATACCCTTAAATATAGCCAAATTGCCAAAATTTTCAAATTCCACTCTAGCTTTGGAGTGGGGCCTAGAAAACCCAAATTGAAAATTTACTCATATCAAAATGACGACGATCACGACTAAAACATCATGGTGGTACCTGATCGTCGATTCAACAGCAAATTTTATGAGAAATTGAGAAATTAGGGAAAAATATCTTACCCTAAGAATGGTGCCTACGCCACTCTCACGACAAATCTGTTCCAGTCGAAATGTCAGTGGCGGAGTTAGGAATCAAAAAGCACCTTCCGTTTCCCGATTAGCCGAATATCCATCGAGAAATTGAGAGAGAGACGGAGACAAAGCGAGTGTTGGCTGGCGCAGGAGAAATATTTAAGGGGGGGTGGCCTTTGGGTTTAAAACCCTTCAATCCTTCCTAACTCTTCAGCAAGGATTGTTAAATTATATATATATATATATATATATATAAATATATATATGTAATATAATATATTATATTATTATATAATTTAATTATTTTAATTAATTTATTTAAATTTAATTTAATTAAATTTAATTATTTATTATTTTAATTATTTTATTATTATTTTATTTATTTATTTATTTTTTTGGATCACTACAACTCCACCCCCATTTTCGGAGGCAAGGTACTTCTGCAACTTTGTGGATTAGAATTGGGCTTGGGATCCATCCTACCAGAATCAAATTCAGCCAAATCTTAATCAACATTTTTCTAGGTTTTCTGTTTAAGTATTTTAATATTATTTTAATAAAATTATTGGAATAGCTTAAATTATTGGAGCCCTATTAAACCACATTTTGACATGAGGTTTAATATTTCCTAGGGTCATAAATTCTAAATAAATAATTATACACTTAAATATGACCAAATTACCAAAATTTCTAAATCTCACTCTCGCTTTGGAGTGAGGCCTAGAAAACTCCAATTAAAAATTTACTCATGTCAAAATGGCGACGATCACGACTAGAACCTCATGGTGGTACCTGATCGTCGATTCAACAGCAGATTTAATGAGAAATTGAGAACTTAGAGAAAAAATGTCTTACCCTAGGAATGGTGTCTATGCCACTCACATGACAAATCTGCTCCAGTAAAAATGTTAGTGGCGAAGTTAGGAATCCAAATGCACCTTCTATTTCCTGATCAGCCGAATATCTATCTAGAAATTGAGAGAAAAATGGAGACGGAGCGAGTGTTGGCTGGCGCAGAAGAAATATTTAGGGGGGGCGGCCTCTGGGTTTAAAACCTTTCAAACCTTCTTGACTCTTCAGCAAGGATTGTTAAATTATATATATATAAAATATAATATATTATATTATTATATTATATTATATAATTTAATTAATAATAAAATATTTAATTATTTTAATTATTTTTTTAAATTTTAGTTTAATTTAATTTAATTATTTATTGATTCATTTATTTTTTATTATTTATTTATTTATTTTTATTATTATTATTATTATTATTATTATTTTTTTTTTTTTTTGGATCACTACAACTCCACCCCCATTTTCGGAGGCAAGGTACTTCTGCAACTTTGTGGATTAGAATTGGGCTTGGGATCATCCTACCACAATCAAATTTAGCCAAATCTTAATCAACATTTTTCTAGGTTTTCTGTATAAGTATTTTAATATTATTTTAATAAAATTATTGGAATAGCTTAAATTTTTAATGATAATAATGCTAGGCATATTTCTGTAATGTGCGTATATATATATATGATTCTCATCGGAAAAGTAAGTTTGTCAAAATAAGATAATTAATTATAATTAAACAATTTTATGACAATAAAATAAGATAAAACTCATCAAAACCACCCCTGTATATTTTTAATATAATATTATGCCTGGTGTTTCTGAAAATTATCAAAAGAAAAATTTAATATTTAATTCTATTGACAAAATAAATATTTGGCTAATCAACCCTTAAGTTTGCATAGAAATATTATTCTCAATAAAATAACAATTTTTATCTCTTTCATTCAATTGTGATAAATTAAATTAGGAAAAGGACATGAATTTTATAAATCATGTTGAGAAAATTAGTTAAGCATATTATTTTGAAAACTAAATCAATAACCAGTTGACATCAACATGACTACGTTTTTCACAAAATATAAAATTAGATTTAAAATACTAATAAATTAGAAAAATAATTAGGTAATTATAATGCTATAAATATTAGTTACACATAATTTTCTTGCAAATTAAATAACCAAACACATATTAAAGCAAATAAAACATTAAATGTAATAACCTATCTTACACAATGTTTAAATGAAAATTAAAATTTCAACATTCATATATCATAAATTAAAATTATAAAATATAATTTATGTTCACAATGCAAACAATATATTGATGAAAAAAAATAACTCAACTCTATATTGGTGGAGGTCAAGTAGTTTGAACCAATTTGTTAGTCGGACCACATATTTTTTCCAATTATATCAAGAATATTATGTTATAAATAAATATCCATCCTAACCCAAAAGTGGTTGGTTCTTGGTTTGACTAGTTGAATCAACCAGGTGTGTACAATCGGTCTGGCCAATTAACTGAATTAATCGAATTTTTTTAGTTAATCAACCGAGCTGACCGAATCGATCTCTTTAACCGAACTGTGCCCGATCTAATCGAATTGTCGGGTAATTCGATTAACCAAATTTAACATAATAAAAATAAAATTAAAATCAATCAGCTGATTTGGACCCAAAGGGGAAGACAATCACTAGATCTAGAACTAGAAGTGCGAACTTGCCGAGTTGCGGCAATTGCCGTCGTCGAACTAGGAAGGGGGAATTGGGTCTGCTGCCGAGTCGCTGACTACATGCGCACTGCAAGGTGGGAAGGAACTGGGAAGGGAAGGTGGAAGTCAAAGGGAACTGGGACTAGGAGTGCTGACTGCCAGCATGCCGTTGTGGGCCCGCAGTGCTGCGTGTAGCAAAGTTTCGAATTGTGAAGTGCGAACTTGGGAAGGGAATTGGGGAGTGGGAAATGCTAAATGGGAATGGCTAATGGAACATTGGAACCCTAGCCTAAAATCATGTAATTTTATAATTTATATTCAATTATCAATTAATTAAAATTTAGGTAATTTAGTTAACTGAAATACATTTTCCCCATAACTGAACCAAAAACTGAATATATGAATTTATCTCATTCTGAAACCGAACCGAACCGAACTACAAATTAATCGAACCAAATTGACCAAATTCAGTTAGTTAATTTGGTTAAAATCAAATAATGCTCACCCCTTCAATCAACCATCCCAAGTTTGTTTACAATATGTTAGAAAAACTAATAATAAAAAGGATAAAACTTAGATACAAATAAAATATAAATATAACCACGATTTACAAATAGGCTGAGACACGATTATCTCGCTCTCTTTAAGGAGATTCAAGCCCTCTACGGTTTATTGGCTTAGCCCACAAACCGGTGTAATAGAACTCCTCAAGACTTGTCTCCCCCAGGATACAATAGCCCGATTTGAATTGTATGACTCTCTCCAAATCCGCACAAACGGAGGAGTCCAGAGCTCCACAAAAAAAAAAAAAAAAATACACCTTTATTTGCTTTTCAAACTCTCTAAATTCAAAAAAAGGATGATATGATGAGAATGAAGAGAAGAGAATAGTGTTTTGTGTTAATGCCTCAAGAGTCTATTTATAAGCACAAGATGACCCTTCATTCTTCATGTACTTAATAAATAAAATATGTATATATTAAATAGATACAAACCTATATTCAAGGTACATTCATATGATTAATTTTATACATTTATGAAATACATGAACGGATGACCATAACCCAATCCAAGATACATTTTATTTTCCAAGATGACATGTGTTGTCTATTTGATCTACATTGGTTTATATTTTTAAAAGTTTAAAGTCATGCATTACTACATGAAATCTTATGATAAATTTTCCAAAAAGAATTCTAATTAAAGTAAAAATATTATTCCATGAATTGTAGTATTAATATTATTTTACAACTTAAATCCATGCATCAACTTTTCTTTTATACTTTTACACACACACACACACACACACACACACACACACATACTCTTACATAGAAATATTTATCGACTTGAAGTATGTTACAAGTAGAAAGTTTCGCATAAAAAAAAAAAGGATTTGAAAGGGCTCCTAAACTCTCCATCGGCGAGAATTACCTATCTATTTAAGCCAAGTTAGTAGGAGTGCATTAGTTTGTCCTATAGTAATATGTTGCAATATGTTTGAGTTAGGATGCAGGGTAATTATGTTACGATATAAGGGGAATTTTGGGATATTACATATAGAGGCTACAAGAACCAAAATATTTTGAAAAACCAAACACAAAAGTACCTGTATGGTCTCTAAGGGTGCCACCACCACCCGCTGGCCCTGGGTTCCCCAAACTTGGCTTATCACATAAAAAAATTCCACAGAAGACTTATACAGTGATTACACAAACCGACAAAAGGAGACTAAATAAGATACAACCTGTGTCACAAGAACACACATCTATTTAGCAGCACCACACATTTCATAGGAAGAAATGAAGATAATTAGGAGACATCAGGCATAAAAAATCGTGATCACATGCACAAACGATTATCAAAAACATATACACAAGAGTTCAAAGCACAAATATCTAAAAATCAGCCTCCAAAGAATGTACGCGAATGAACAAGTCTATTCAATAGTTACGCTACGAAAAAAATCATACACATAAACACCACACACCCCAATACTTTAATGGACAAGCACACATTTGGAACTTTCGTTCAATTTCCCCTTTATATTCTAACTAACATCTCCTTCTCCACAGCCTCCAAATTACGAAACAAGGAATCAAACCCATCAGATGATCCAATTGAGAAAAATCTGGAAGCCCTATTAAACACAAGTGAACTCTTTCTTTCCTACTTTGTGTCTAGAAGAACACCAACCTCCACCGAAACCATCCTCCAAACCTCAGTAGCAAAGTCTCCCATATTTAACACATGCTCTATATCTTCTGGCTGCCCCATCTCACAACAATTACACACCGAAGCCAGCGAAACCCCCACCCTTCTCACCTTTTCATCAACACTTAAACACCCAAAAGCGGCCTTCCACATGCAGATAATAATTTTCTTCGGTAACCATTTATTCCAAACCCATTTTGCCCACTCAAACTTTGGAGCTTTAACTCTAATAACATCCCAAGCAAACTTTGTATTAAAACAACCATAATTTTCCGGGAGCCAAAGTAGTATGTCCGAAGAGTTTTTAAGATTTCCCACCTTTTCCATCACTTCTTCTGCTTTATTGAACTCCGGAATTCTCTACAAATTTTCCACATCCCACGTATTATTGATAACCAAGTCTTTTAATTTGATATGAGAATGTGCACCATCTGGACACTCTGCAACCAAAGGTCCCGAGTCTAGAAACTTATCATACCACAAATTTATATCTCCTTCTCTAACCTTCCACTTAGATTTACTTAAAAGTTTAGGCATACCCTGCAGAACTTTCCTCCAAAAGGAAGAATCCAATCCATGAGGTCTGCAAATAGCAATGTGTCCTCTCTTCACAAATTTAGCTCTAAAAAATCTAGCCCATAAAGAATTTTGAGTTAATAAATGCCAACCAAACTTCATGAACAAAGACCGTTGCATTTCGGAAATGTCCCTAACTCCTATACCCCCCTCCTCTACAGGAACACACAATTTCTTCCAAGCCCTCCATTTCATTTTTTCTTTTCCATCCTTAAAACTCTAGAAAAAAGAAGCAAACATACCTTGTATCTTTTTTAACACCAGTTTTGGGACATTTAGAACAGCTAACAAATGCAGTGACATACTCGACGACACATGTCTCAACAAAACAAGACGACCTCCTTGCGACAACAGTTTACTTTTCTAACCCTCAACTCTCTTACTTATTTTTTGAATTAAAGGGTCAAAATGACTGCCCTTCAATTTACCATCAACTATTGGCACACTCAAATACGTAAAAGGAAATTTACCCTCTCTAAAACCAGTTTATTGAAGAATTTATCCTTTCCTCAGAACACCTAACTTTTTTGAGAAAAAAATAGCTGATTTATCTTTATTCATCCTTTGGCCAGTCCAACTTTCATACTCCTTGATCACCTCCATTATATGTCTAAAAGATTTTTTTCCCAGCATTAGAAAATATATCAACATCATCCGCGTACATTAAATGTGATAAAATAGGTGCACCACACGGATGTGCAAACGATAAAATCCTCTTCTCAGACATCCTTTTTAAAACTAATTTAGAAAAAACTTCTTCCATGATGATGAAAACATATGGTGACAATGGATCCCCTTGCCTCAAGCCCCTTTTTGACTTGAAGAAACCTTTATACGTGCCATGCACCATGACAGAAAACCAAGGAGTAGATATACAATTATGAATCAACTTACAAAACCAATCTGGAAAACCAAGAGCATGGAAAATCTGATCTACCACCTGCCACTCCACTCGATTATACGCTTTGCTCATATTAAGCTTTAACATTATATTATCTCCTCTCACTTGCCTATGTAATAATTTTGTCATCTCTTGAGCAAGCGTTATATTTTCAAAAATACTCCTCCTTTTCACAAAAGAACCTTGTTCTAAAGATATTAAATCATCCATCACCAACGAAAGCTTACCAACAAGGATTTTAGAGAAAATTTTATAAATTATATTACAAAGGCTTATCGGGCGAAATTTATCAAACGATTGAGGATCCTTTACTTTAGGAATAAGTACTATGTAAGAGGGAAAAAAAAACCGAGGCAACATATCACCTCTGAAGAATTCTTTTACCACATCCATCACATCATTTTTAATAATCCTCCAACAGGTACTATAGAAAGAAGACCCAAACCGGTCCGGTCCCAGGCTACTATTCACGAAAATAGAAGAAATAGCTTCATAAACCTCCTCCTTAGTCGGTCCTTCCCTCAACCAACCTATAGCCTCCTCAGAAACCACCGGATGGATAAAACTGTCTAGATTTGACCTTTGCACAAAACTATTTTGCCTTACGAATTGCTCAAAATAATTTATAGCTTCATCGTGGACCATTTGCATATATTCCAATATCGAACCATCAGGGAGCACTATTGAATTAACACAAGAGTTACGCCTTTTTTACTTAATCACAGCATGAAAAAACTTTGAATTCTGATCACCATCAATCAACCATTTGAATTTTGTTTGCTGAGTCAACCTAGTCTCTTCCCTTTTATACCAAACCTCCAATTCAGCCTTAGAAATAAGGAACTCTTCTTCAACTGGTTCTGAGTACTCTGTCTGTAGTAAATTCTCATATTTTTCCGCCCTTTCCTCCAACTCTTGATTAAAACCACTAACACGCCCAAAAGTCTGTTTATTCCATACCCTAAGTCTTTGTTTTAACCTTTTCAATTTACTCGCCAATTTACAAAAACCTGAATCTGCTACAATGTGTTCTTTCCAAGATAATTCAACCATTTCCAAAAAATCCCTATGCAACGTCCACATGTTTTGGAACCTAAAAGGTGTTAGCCCATACCTCTCCATATTCGCACACAGCTGTAAAATGATAGGAGAATGATCTGCAATATTTCTTTTCAACAAAGATGTCTTAGCTTCACCATATTTTTTAGAAAAAAAATTATTAATCAGCACCTTGTCTAGTTTCGCCCAGCTTCTCATCAAACCTTGTTGGCCGTTACACCATGAAAATTGACTTCCTTTGAAGGTCCACTATATCACATCTATTAACACAACCATTGAATTCAACCATAGACGAACCAAAGCGAGGTCTACTTCTAACCCTTTCCTCATCTGACCGAATTACATTAAAATCCCCCATAACAACCTAAGGCACATCAAAACTTGACAGCCCCTGAAGCTGATCCCATAACTTTCTTCTCTCAATATGATAACATTTGACATATACAAAAGTAAGAAGCAAAGGATCTCTATCTTCTGTTAATAAAACTGTCACACATTGATTAGAGGCACCCACCCAATCCACTTGAACATCCTCTTTCCAGAACAACCAAATCTTCCCACCTTCCTCTACATTAGAGCAAAATTTAGTAAATTGCAAATACAGTGCCCACCTTCTTATCTTTTCTATATCTTGAAAAGGTTCCAAAACTACCAAAATCAAAGCTTTCTGATCTTTCACAATTTGTTTCAATCTTCTTTTCGACGTGTCGAACCCTTTTAAATTCCAAAACATAATTTTTTCCATCATAAGTTCAACTTTTGAGGCACTGCCTTAGCCCTCTTAGACTTTCTCACTTGACCATCATCTTTATATCTTCCTTCCGACTCACCCATTGTCACATTACTTGGATCAGAATGATATTCTTTTTGAGTATCAATGCAAACCTCCATATCTCCCTCAGACAACACATCATAATTCTCCCTACACCCTACACCCTCCACTTCACTCTCTCTCTCATCCACCTCCTCCACCAAAATCACCTCCCCATCCTTGTCTTTTTCAACTTTTCCCTTCTCTCCTTCATCAGCAACTTCGATTTCCTGGGCAGACCTAAAGCAACCTCCCAGTTCTATCTGCACCCCTACTACCTCTGACTTTTGGTCTTGACAACGATTGACTTTCTTTCCACTCTTTTTCTCTATCAAATTAACTTCATCCACTTTTTGAGTGCCCACATTATTAACCTCATTCACAATTTCTTTATTTTTCTCAATCTCCTTCGACAGCCCACTCACGTTTCCATCCTTCTTCTCCTCCATCCTCTAAACCTGAATCTTCAAAACAGGACCTTCCTTTTCAACTAACATATTCTCTTTTTTACCCACTTCTTTCCAAACCCTCTCATCTCCCTCCTTCCTCATATTTGCCTTTCTTTTATCCTTAGACTTAACTCCAAATCGGCATACTACTTCAGTGTGACCTTGTCTACAACATTTATTACAATATAAACCTCTTTTCTCATATATTACCTTTTTCCAATTCTGCTTTTGTCCTACCACCAACGAAAAACCCTCCACAGGATCTTTCTGCAAGTCCACTTCAACACATAATCTCGCACCAATGGCTCGTGTTCTATATAATGTGGCATTATCTATCCCCAAGAATCCACCAAACCTAGTGGCCAAACTTTGCAGACAGTCCATTCTATATAAATATAAAGGCAAACTTGGTAGGAAAATCCACTGAGGTGCGATCGATGGCTCCTTGTTTACATCAAAATTCACAGACTAGTTAAAAAGCCAAAATTAGCACCCTGCCACCCATTTTCCTTCTCGTGCCCATGCATGAATGTAATCCTTTTCGTTTATCAAATTCAACAGAACATGGTAGTTGTTCATAAAACTTATCATTGGGACTTCAGAGAGACCCCATGATTGGATAATATGCCTCCGAAGGACATCAATAGACGGCCTTATAGAAAGAAATTTAAGAACCAACGCAAACTTCATATCCTCAGCAGCCTTTTCCATCTCCACATTCGAGAAAACAAAACCTAATTCTCCATTAATTAATTCCGATTTCCTCAACGGGATTTTAAATTTTGAAGATGGGATTGGCCTCTTCAAGGCTTCCGCAAACAATTTTCCCCCAGCGAAACCTTCCCCCTTTTCGACCTTATTATCCCCCCAACCACTCCCCTTAACCCGTAAGCTAGCGTCGACACCTCCCCTCAACCCTCCGGTAACAGCTACCATAGACAGCGTGGTCATGACTAAAAGTTATTCCATATTGAATACCAAAAAAAAAAAAAAAACAAAAAAAAAAAATAAAAAACCAAACCTGCGGTAGACCTATGTCTTTCGTCACCATATGTCGTCGACGCAAGTTTGCTGTCACCACTTTGTTGTCGTCATCGTCTCAGATTACCTCAACCCAGAAGCCTCTACTGCTCTCGGACGAGTACCACTGCCATTGCAACCTGCGGTTGAGGCGGTTGAAGCAACGGAGATGGCGGTGCTAGCGAACTCCTCCTCTAGCGGCCAACAACACCGACAAACTCCCCATGCCGTCAGGGGTAACATAGCCTCGCCGAAGTCCAGGCAGAGCACCAAAAGCCATCGTTATGGGTCGCGGCTGCGACAAGAGATACATAGTAACCTCATGGGTAGAAAGAGAGTCGGAGAGGACCCCCAAATGCCGTCTGGGCGACAGCTCCAACATGTGTAGCCGGAGATGACGAAACTCTCTGTCGTCGTTTGCAATGGTGGCAAGAAACAGCTCTCGACTTGTTGTCTTCCTCATCGTGTAAACTTCCAACTCCGTCATCGTTTCGACATCGGCTAGAGATAGCACCTCACGGTGACAGAGACACTAGAGAAGGACCCAACACCGTGTTCACGGAACGCACTCTAGGCAGTCGTCGTCTTCCTTGTTGCGTCAGCGGCTCGCGGCTCATCATCGTGAAACTCTCAACTCCGTCTACGTTCTTGATCGGCTAGCAGTGACGCTGGAGAAAGGACACCCAAGCAACGCCGTCGTCACGGAACAACGCCAGGCCATCGCTGTCTTCCTTCGCGACGGTGGCTAGGGTTTCACCAGAGCAGCATCAACTATTTTTTTTCTTTCCCCAACATGCATACTATCTATAAAAGATAATTAAAATCTTATAATATCAAGCTATACATATAAATGTATCACAAAAACCACTATTGCTTCCTTTAAGCATTCTAAAAATTTAGAAAATAATGTTGAAACTTGAATTTGCCGTGTATTTTTTGAAAAATAGTCTATACCATATGATTCAATTTGTCAAATAAACAACTGACATGCTTTTCAAGTTGACTTGCATACCATATTTAATAACATAACAATATAGATATATAAGAAATAACCAACAAATCATGTAAAACTATGGCAACTGATTAATATAAATTTGAGTTACTTTTATTTATTTTGGAGTTATTAATATTCAACTTTATAATTTTAATTTATAAATTGTAACAACAACAACAACAAAACCAAGCCTTAGTCCCACTAAGTGGGGTCGGTTATATGAATCCTTTTCCGCCAATTTATGCGATCATGGATCATTTCTTTTGATAGATTTAAAGACATTAAATCCTTACTCATTATCTCCTCCCAAGTTATTTTAGGTCTAACCCTACCCCTTCTACTGCCCCCCACAGTAACTAAGTCACTCTTCCTTACAGGTGCACTATAAGGCCTACGTTGCAAGTGTCCATACCATCTGAGTCATCCTTCCCTTATCTTATCTTCTATAGGAGCTACACCTAACTTACCACGAATATGTTCATTCCTTAATTTATCTTTTAATGTTATACCACTCATCCATCTAAGCATCCTCATCTCGGCAACTTTTACTTTTTGGATATTATGTTTCTTCGTTGCCCAACATTCTGATCCATATAGCATAGCTGGTCTTATAGATGTCCTATAAAACTTCCCTTTCAATTTTAAGGGTATTCTACGATCACATAGAACACTTGAAGAACTTCTCCGTTTTACCCAACCTGCTTTAACTCTATGCATTACATCATCTTCAATTTCTCCTTCAGCTTGTATAATAGATTTAAGGTATCGAAATCTACAAGTACTATTTATTTCTTCATCATCAAGTTTAACTTTGTCTCCAATATTCCTCCTATCATTACTAAAATTACATTTCATATATTCTGTTTATTTCTACTTATCTTAAAGCCTCTAGATTCCAAAGCTTCTCTCCATAATTCTAACTCAGCCTCTACTCCATCCCTAGTTTCGTCAATTAATACAATATCATCTGCAAACAACATACACCATGGAACCTCCTTTTGAATACTCTTAGTCAATTGGTCCATCACTAAAGCAAAAAGATAAGGACTCAAGGCAGATCCTTGATGTACACCTATGGTAATTGGAAATTCTCTAGTTTCTCCATCTATAGTCTTTACACTAGTCATTACTCCATCGTACATATCCTTAATGACATCGGTATACCTACAACATACACCCTTTTTTTCTAAAACCCACCATAAAACTTCCCTAGGTATCCTATCATATGCTTTCTCAAGGTCAATAAATATCATATGCAAGTCCCTCTTCTTTTCCCTAAACTTTTCCATTAATCTTCTTAAAAGATAAATAGCTTCTGTGGTAGATCTCCCAGGCATAAAACCAAATTGATTTTCTGAGATCTTCGTTTCTAACCTTAATCTTTGTTCAACTACTCTTTCCCATAGTTTCATCGTATGACTCATAAGTTTAATTCCACGATAGTTATTACAATTTTGAATATCTCCTTTATTTTTGTATATAGGTATTAAAGTGCTTTTCTTCCATTCATCTGGCATTTTCTTAGTTTTTACAATTGTATTAAATAAATTAGTTAACCATATAATTCCGTTATCACCCAAGCATTTCCAAACTTCAATTAGGATGTTATCTGGTCCCATAGCTTTCCCATTTTTCATCTTTTTTAGTGCAAACTTAACTTCGTTAACTCTAATTTTTCGAATAAATCTTATATTTTTAGTCTTTTCCTCATTTGACAATTCTAAATTTAAGCCTTCTATTTGGTTTTTATTAAACAACTTACTAAAGTAACTTCGTCATCTTTCTTTAATATTTTCGTCCTTAATCAAGACAATATCATCCTCACTTTTTATACATTTTACATTTCCTAAATCCTTGTTCTTCCTTTCTCTAGCTTTAGCAAGTTTAAATATATCTCTTTCCCCTTCTTTTGTACCTAATCTATCATACAAACTATTAAATGATCTATATTTAGCTTCACTAACGGCCCTATTTGCATCTTTTCTTGCCTCCTTATATTTTTCAAAGTTATCGTTGTTTCTACATTTTTGTCACGTTTTATACCAAATTCTTTTTATCTTTATGATTTTTTGTACATCTTTATCTCACCACTTTCTTTGCTATTTGAGAATCTTCCCCTTGATTCGCCTAAAATCTCTTTTGCTATCTTTTTAATAGAGTTAGCTAATCTATTCCAAAGAGTATTTGAATCTATCCCATCCTCTAAGGTCCAATCCCCATCTTTGATAATTTTATCTTTAAATTTTATTATATTTTCTCCTTTTAGGTTCCACCATCTAGTTCTCCTACACTGGTTTATTTTATCCTTTTTCTTCCATTTTTTAATGCATATATCTAACACTAAGACTCTATGTTGTGTGGTTAGACTTTCACCTGGAATAACTTTACAATTCTTGCATGATACACGATCTACCCTCCTAGTTAAAAAAAAATCTATTTGACTTCTATTTTGTCCACTTTTAAAGGTTATTAAGTGTTCTTCTCTCTTCTTAAAGCAAGTATTCATTATACTAAAAATCATATGACATAGCAAGTCTAAGATCATCTCCCCAGACTCATTTTTGTCTCTATATCCATATCGTCTATGTATCCTTTCATAATTTTTATTATCTCTTCCGACGTGTTCATTCAGATCTCCTCCTATAAATATTTTCTCAGTACCTGGTATGCCTTGTATAATACTATCCATATCTTCCCAAAATTGTCTCTTAAGATTTTTTGCTAAGCCAACTTGAGAAGCATAAGCACTAATGATATTTATTATCTCTTGTCCTAATACCATTTTGATTTTTATAATTCTATCCCTTATTACATCCACAACGCTATCTTTTAAGTTTTTGTCTATAATAATGCCTACTCCATTCTTATGTTTTTATTTTCCAGTGTACCAAAGTTTAAAACCTGATTTATCGATTTCTCTAACTTTCTCCCCCACCCACTTAATTTCTTGAAGGCAAATTATATTAATTCTTCTTCTAATCATTGTATCCACAATTTCCATGCTTTTACACGTAAGTGTCCCTATATTCCAAGTTGCTAATCTAATCCTAGTTTCCTGAACTAACGTCTTTACCTGCCTACGTCCAGAATGAGGCAGGAACCCTCGCATATTTGACACCATACCCGGGCGCCGACACGGCGCTTCGCTTCGGGGCGACGACCTAGCCCACCCTCGCCCACTTTTCGCTACACCTGGGTGGTTCTAGTGCAACGTGTCGCTCGTAGGAGACGCCCCAACAAATATTCTGTAAGGATTCATATCATAGTGATCTGACAAATTTTACGTTGGCTGTCAGCTACTTAACGCAACCCTCCTCCTTAACCCGGGCTTGGGATCGGCTGTGTGTGAAAAAATTAGAACATTTAAGTGCATCACAGGCGGAGTTTAATTTACAAATTGTAAATTTTGAAATTTTAATTTGCATTTTTTAGTACTTTTTATAGGTTATTTAAACTTAAAAATACTCAATTATATATGCTTTATTTAATTTGTGCGAAACTTGCATACCAAAATATTATGCTTAACTTATTGATTTTTGCAACTTAATTTGCTAAAATCATTTGAATTTCCTAATTTAGTGCCTCACAAATGAAACGGTAAAAGTGTCATTTTATAAAGAGCAAAATTCAACTTTTTTCTTGTGAACTTATAGTTTGACTAATCAATGGTTTTTTTTGTGAATAAAAATAAAATTTTAAGGTTTTTTGGTAGCTTTTTAGAAATTAAGGGTATGTCGTGTCATATTAGAAAATTTAAGGGATGGATGTTGACACTAAATTTATTTGTAAAAATTATAATAATGTTTAATAATAATAGTCATTATTGGAATTACTATTTCCATAATAATAAAAAAATAAAAAATCAATAGTAATAATATTAATATTAGTGAACAAGAAGGAACAATTTTAGTTAAAAGCTATAATGATTGATAGTAATTAGGAATACTAGTTTCTCATAAACTAGGCATGTGTAATACAATAAAACACCCATCATGTGAGTACCATACACTCCTATTGGGAGTTTTTTCACGGTTTGTAATTATTTTAAAATAATATATTAAATAATACTCTACTCCGGAAAATATTTCCCAAAATGATGCTCACTTAATCTCGTTAGAGCAAGTAGCGAGATTTGCGACGTATCAAGACCAACTTTTATCCTAGGCAAATTTTGTTGGACCAAGTAGCGTGATTTGCTTGCCAGGCATCAACACTGGATTGGGCTACCATTTAAATCTCACTGCTTGGTCCAGCGAGATTTAAATAAATTTCGCTGGACCAAGTAACGAGATTTATTGTGCATTCAAATTTTTTTATTAATAATCTTAAGTATTCCATTTTCAAAAATCTTATTTAACTACAATTTGTAACATGAACTGTTTCAATTTTTTGTGTTTACCTTATTTATTTATATATTATAATAATAATAAATTAAATTATTGGAGCGAAGAATCATTTATTAATTTAAACTTTCACATAGAATAAATTAAAAATTTTAATTTAATTAAAAATTTTATTTTTATCATAAATTAATATAACAGTCATATATACACTAATAACAAGATTATTTTTAATTAAAAAAAGAAATCTTATATTATTTTATTTAGTAGAAAATATTTAAATATTAATTAAAAAATTATTATTGAAATTGTTAACTAAAAATCTTAATAATTCCAATTTAAATTATATTTAAAATTAATAATAACACTTATTTAAATACAATCAAATGTCACTTACAATAACACTTATTTCGGCAGAATCTCCTTTTAAAAATGATCATATCCATCCATGCACCTGTTCAAAGAAAACATTTTTCTTAAACAATCGATACCAGTATGTTCACAAATTTCATTCACAACTTTCATACACATTCAACGTATCAAATTACTGTAAAAATTTCGACAGAGTTTCCTTTAAAAAATGACCATATCTCATCTATACACTTGTTCAAAGAAAACATTTTTCCTAAACAATCGATGTTAGTATGTTCACAAATTTCATTCACAATTTTCATACACATTCAAAGTATCAAATTAATGAAAAAATTTCAACAGAATCTCTTTTTAAAAAATGATCATATCCCATCTATGCACCTGTTCAAAGAAAACATTTTTCCTAAACATTCAATACCAGTATGTTTACAAATTTCATTCACAACTTTCACACACATTCAAAGTATCAAATTAATATAAAAATTTTCGGCAGAGTCTCCTTTTAAAAAATGGCCATATCCCATCCATGCACCTGTTAAAAAACAAAAACATTTTTCCTAGACAATCGATACTAGTATATTCACAAGAGCACCTATTCAAATGTTTCATGTATAAGTCTGTGGGAAACAATACATAAGAGCGCCTGTTCAAATCCATGCAACTATTAAAACAAAATAATTTTAATCGGGAAGGTGGGAATGGTCATAACTTTCATTCATACCTGTCAATCGAAACTTTCATTCACATATACATGCTACGGAAAATGAATACATATTCCTAATTATACATAAATAATGCAGCGATGCTATACAAATGAAAAAAAAAAAGATGCTGTACAAATGAAATAAAAATAATCGATCCTACTACTCTGTGTCGCATGGAGGTCGTCTCCGGTTTCGGGGTGGCTGTTGTCTACGTTTGCCCTCTCTTGGCTACTCATCTGCATCTGGTGTCTTGTCTTGTCGACGTGCTGTATGTCCAGCATCTCCGCCAATAGGTACTGTATCATCTATATCCATACGAAGCGGATAAGGAGCTAACGCATATGAAGGCTTTAGACGAGACCGAGGTGGCATAGTGGGTGCATCCACCTCCTCCACATCGAGAATGTCATCTAATAGGTATGACATTGATGGGGTGGCAACACAGTCAGACGGCGCATCTGCCTGTCTACTAGATGGAACCGCAATATTGGCCCTTGTCGAAGGCGTATATGGTGCGGATGGGCCGAATACGTACTTCACCTATATAACGAGTGGCGAGAAGGCCGGACTCGATGGACGACTGGAGGAAGTTGCTCGACCTCCTCATACTGGAGCTAGTTGACCTCCTCATAGAGGTGGGATCCGTCGAGGTATAGGGATCTGTCGGCTATCCTTGTGGACAAGGTCCAATCCAACTCTCGTTAAACTCTAAACAGTGGGATCTAAAGAGAGTAGATCAACCTCGTGTAGTACGTTTGCCTGCAACATATGAAAAAAAATTGGTTACCACATTGACATCGTAATGTAGATAGTAAAAAAGTAGGTGTGTCTTAAAGTATTCTTACAAGGCTTATGTAGACAGCAGCGGTCCTATCCACGAAGCATCGTGTGATGGACCTATACCACGTATAGTATGGGTCATCCGGATGCATCAGACCGTTGTCCGCCACTCCCTTTTTAATGTACTCTCGCCGATGATGCCATGTAGTCATGTACATCTTGTGCTCGGCAGCCCAATCCGTGACCCCTCGACCGCGTCCATCAATCTCGCGTAGGTCCTCCCCATGTACATCTACCCCCGATCGAGCTCTTGAACGATCACCTGCTACGCTGAACGGTCACCTGCCATGACGAATGACCACCTGATAGCATGCTGTTGTTGCTGTCCTCCTCCCTGCCAGACTCTCTGCTCTCTTTGTTGTGATCGTGTGTTCGCGAGGGAAGTGAAGGAGAAAGGAGAAGTTGAAGGGTGTCAAGGCAAATCTCACTAGACCAAGAAGCGAGATTTGCCGCGCGTCACACACCGATCGATCGTTCCATTTCCCAAGAAAATCTTGTTGCTTGGTCCAATGAGATTTGCCTTGACACGCGTTAACACCCGATTTGCCTAGCCCTTTAAATCTCACTGCTTGGTCCAGCGAGATTTGTTTAAATCTCACTGGACCAAGCAGTGAGATTACGTGAGCATCATTCTGGGAAATATTTTCCCGAACTGGGTATTATTTAATATATTATTTTAAAATAAAGATAAACTGAGAAAAAACTCGTCTTATTGGCATTTCATGTCTATTAGATTTTGTGCCTAATCATGCATATAAATATCCATCGCTCCATCTTTTCAAGGTGACACAAGCTTATTACAGAAAGTCTCAACAATATAAATAATAATAATATTTCAATATCACATTTTCAACAATCGCACAGTACGACGTCCAAGAGCATGACAAGCAACGAAAGCCAACCTCTTTCCTAATTAGGAACAGACAAAAAGTATGGCCTAAGCATGCATGGGAGATGTGATAATCATGAGGCGAGCGAAGGTGGCATGCTCACTTAATTAAACAGAGATTAATTAAAAAAACTACAAATATAGATGTAGGTAGGTTATATACATAGGTAGTTTAACATATATACTTTACCATAAGATCGTTGTTTGGTATATGTTGGAATTGGTGTATTCCCAAGAGGGGGTGAATTGGAATTTAAAACTTTTCTCCTATGTTAAACCAGACATTGGCAATATTTCGCAACTTAGGGTCCTTCTAAAAGCATATTTTGTTGACTTTATAGGTCATGCCCGGTTTTGATAATGACAAACACTCATTATATCTAATGGGTGTTTGAGATTATGTGCAGGAACTTAAATTGACATATCAGAATGCACATAGAGAACGTGAAGATTGAAGACCTAACTACTTTACATTGTAATATATTTCATTTGTGTAATTGGTTTGTAATAATAATTAGGGTTTTTACTTGTAATAATCACACACATCATATGCATGGTCTAATAGGTAAGCTCAGACTGAAATATAATTGAAATAGGACTTAGAAAAGACCCTAGGACACTCACCATTGCACTTGTATATGTTAGGCACTTGAATAGGGTGATTATGTAATGAAACATGACCGAAATGTACAAAATGTGTACCTTCGGTCGATCGACTTGTGTAGTTCATTCTGCCCCCGATTGACCGAACCTGGTCTGGGTCAACCTGTTGACCACTGTCTGGTAGACCAAGCTTATGAAGCTCATTTGACCCCGGTCGACCCAACCTCCCTGAAGTCAACAGTTTGACTTCCTGGTCAACCGAGAGAATTTTGTATTGCACCAACCTGGTCGATCGAGTTCCCACGTGTGGGAATCCAACGGTCTGATCGGCCGACCAGTTTAGTTCATTCTAGTCCTGGTACTGAACCTTGCAAAATTGGAAAAATCGCATCGGACATACTTGTCTGGTCGACCGAACCTGCAGTTCATTTTTAGCCTGGTCGACCGAGCCTCAAGAACTTCGCTTGACCAAACCCGTCCTGGTAAACCAGTGCTCTTGGGTTGGACCTATTTTTTATCGCGGTCAACTCGGTAAAACATGCTTAAATAATTAAATAATGATTAAATCTTTTCTAATAATTCTGACCATATCCCTAACGGTTATAATTCTAGGGGTGTCTATTTATACCTCTTCATTTGGGATGATTAGCAATCTGATTAAGAAACCCGATTAAGAAATTCTCTCTCATTCTCAAAAATCCTACTATTCATTTTTATACTCCATTCACTCATACTTACCCTTTCCTATTGCTTAAACTCTCTATAAGTTGATTGAGTGTTTGTTCTCACGTGTGGGAATCCAACGGTCTGATCGGCCGACCAGTTTAGTTCATTCTAGTTCTGGTCGACCGAACCTTGCAAAATTGGAAAAATCGCATCGGACATACTTGTCTGGTCGACCGAACCTGCAGTTCATTTTTAGCCTGGTCGACTGAGCCTCAAGAACTTCGCTTGACCAAACCCGTCGTGGTAAACCAGTGCTCTTGGGTTGGACCTATTTTTTATCGCAGTCAACTCGGTAAAACATGCTTAAATAATTAAATAATGATTAAATCTTTTCTAATAATTCTGACCATATCCCTAACGGTTATAATTCTAGGGGTGTCTATTTATACCTCTTCATTTGGGATGATTAGCAATCTGATTAAGAAGCCCAATTAAGAAATTCTCTCTCATTCTCAAAAATCCTACTATTCATTTTTATACTCCATTCACTCATACTTACCCTTTCCTATTGCTTAAACTCTCTATAAGTTGATTGAGTGTTTGTTCTCACGTGTGGGAATCCAACGGTCTGATCGGCCGACCAGTTTAGTTCATTCTAGTTCTGGTCGACCGAACCTTGCAAAATTGGAAAAATCGCATCGGACATACTTGTCTGGTCGACCGAACCTGCAGTTCATTTTTAGCCTGGTCGACTGAGCCTCAAGAACTTCGCTTGACCAAACCCGTCGTGGTAAACCAGTGCTCTTGGGTTGGACCTATTTTTTATCGCAGTCAACTCGGTAAAACATGCTTAAATAATTAAATAATGATTAAATCTTTTCTAATAATTCTGACCATATCCCTAACGGTTATAATTCTAGGGGTGTCTATTTATACCTCTTCATTTGGGATGATTAGCAATCTGATTAAGAAGCCCGATTAAGAAATTCTCTCTCATTCTCAAAAATCCTACTATTCATTTTTATACTCCATTCACTCATACTTACCCTCTACTATTGCTTAAACTCTCTATAAGTTGATTGAGTGTTTGTTCTGATAGGTTTGCTCTCCCATCTTTGTTTGGTTGATTTGATTTTATCGAGAGCTAAACCTAAGTGTTCTTAGGGAACTTTGCTAATAAGTCTCTCCTAAAAAGACTTGTATTAAACTTCTGAGTATTGCATTTTCATTGCAATAACTTAGGAAGTTTTTATTTGTTTTTGGATTGCAAAAACTTTTTCAAAAACACTCTCAAATATCTTGGGTGATTTATTTTAACATATTTTTGAAAAGATATTTGTTTATGTGATATTAATCTTTGCTGCAATATTCATTAACTTTCATATCATTTGTTGAATACAAAGATTAAATATCTTTTGCAAACCAAGCATATACATTATTTGACATTTACGTGATTGGGATCTCCTACTGATTGATACTCTTGAGAGTTGCTTGATATCCTTATGTGAGCACGTTGATTGAATATCTTGTTACACAGATTACTTGTTGGCAGTCTCATGCACTCATTACATTGATAGCAAATATATTTGAGAGTTGAAATATTAGACCACGCTGAGCTTACATATTAAATCATTTTGTGGTGTATGTGACTGAGCGTTTTTGGGTACATATCTGCTTTACACGAAAGTACAATCACTATACCAATATCCTTTGATTGTAAAATCTGAGTGTTTTCAGGCATGGCCTGAGAGGGCGGTAATCCAGTCCTGTAAGGATTGGTTGTGAAGGTTGAGGTCAGCCCTGTGCTAATTGACTTGGTTTGTTTAGGTGCCACTCCACCTATTTTAGTGAACAATTATAGTGATAATCCTTGTACTTGTTAGCCAAGGTGGGAGCATAGGAAATTGGCCGAACCTCGATAACATTTCTGTGTCACTTTTACTTTACTGCGTTCTAGTGCATGTGCTGTTAATTAAATTGCTTTATTTAATTTCTGGTATATTTACATTACTTGCACTAGATTGACCATAGGGTTGTGAATATACTGGTGTTAGAATATTTACCTAGGGATTAAATTTTTAAAATACCAATTCACCCTCCTCTTGGGATTATAGTAAAGCTAACAGACTTAACTCACCAAACAAAAAACTGAGCAAAATTCAAAGCATGTATAGCAAGCTCAGTAATTAACGATCATACACAATAAAACATAAACATTCAAGTGCTGTAATTTAAACTGCAAAAATTAAAATCACGCATAAGAAATGTTATCAGGGTTCGGCCAATCCTCGCCTCAAGCTCACAAGTAAGAGGATTCCACTATGATTCGCTTAATGGGTGGAGCGGCTCCTAATACAACACCTTATAGGATGATGCACCTAATTCTCCTAACCGGGTCTGAACTAGTCCGAGACTTTTCGTATGGCTAGTCTCCCTCTTCCGACCACACGTCAAGAATACAATCAATAAAATATT
Source organism: Malania oleifera (assembly GCF_029873635.1). Classification (NCBI taxonomy): domain Eukaryota; kingdom Viridiplantae; phylum Streptophyta; class Magnoliopsida; order Santalales; family Ximeniaceae; genus Malania; species Malania oleifera. Next base: position 11,486,918 of record NC_080423.1, on the reverse strand, counting down.
TGTGTACAAATAAATTGTTTCTAAAAGAAGATGATGTGTACACCAATAAGCTCAATATGCACTCACGTATAATATGAAAATAAGCTTAATGTGAGTATGGTGATTTTCTCATAAAATAACCTTTGTATAAAGATATTTAAGATAAGTGCTCAAAGATTTTAACCCAAATAAGAAATCCCTCCAAAAATATTTTTCTAAATAAAGTGCTGAAGAATCTAGGGTTTATGGTTCAAAAATATTTTTACAAGCACAAGCAAGTAAGCCTTTGAATCTTGCAATGGATGTGCAAGATTCACAAGCAAGAAATAGTTTTTCTCCAAAGATCTATATCAATGAAAATATATGGAGAAAACTTAGGGTTTACTCTCAAGATAATGATTTTAAAAAGAATGATATATGAGAGGATAAGCAATATGATTTGTAAAAAAAATAAAATGCCCAAGATAAAGAATACTCTCTTGAAAATGATTTTTCGAATAAATAGCAAAGAGAGGATAAAACTAGCTTAGGAAGATGAAAATATGATATAGAAATTTCAGAGGATTTTCTAATTAATCATCTTACTACTTTTGAGTTATGAGGGGTTATATATAGACTTGGGTGAAAATATAACTATTGGGGATATAGTGAGAATTATTGAAAATATTTTAAACAAGTTTAACCCAAAATAATCCTGTTTTTCCCTTAATAACTTGCAGTAAAAATAGGCCAACCCGAGAGTTTCAGTCGCTTGAGCCATAAGTTCGGTCGCCTGAACAGACATATGACGAAAAGTGCAATTTTGAAGTTCGGGTGCCCGGTGAGAACTTCGGGTGGGTGAAACAAGGCGATTTCTAAATTGCTTGAGGTTTAGTCTTCTGGTTCTAAGTTCGGTCCTAACAATACTGAAGCCATAACTGTCGAGAGTATCAGTGAAGTGTTTGACTAGAGAGACCGTGAGGGGCGACTATGTCGAGTTCCTGAGATTTTCTAAAGATCGAGATACTGTAAGTCTCGACCATCAACTCGACTAGCAAGACCCTATGGTGCTACTTAGTCGAAAGTTCTGAAGATTCAAATCCCTGATTTCCCACGAGTCTTGACCAAGGCGCGATTAAGGGAAGCATGGGAGCGACTTGGTCAACAACAACGTTCATTTGCCCGAGATTTGCTACAAACTTTCTTAAACTGAAAATCAAACCTTGTAAACCCTAGAGCCTATAAATATTCACTACAAACATGAGCACTGGGTTCCACTTTGGCAAATTCTGGGTTAGTGACAGACCTAGAACGCCATTGAGAATCACCGTAGAGTAGATTTACTTACTTTCCTTTACATTCTTGTTGTGATTCTCTTTTGTATTTCTAATCATTAGTGATAGACGAATTCATTTGCAATAAGAAATATTTTTCCTGCTTTCCTTTACATGTTTTAAATTTACATGCTTTAATTTATTGCTTTTATTTATTGCTTTGATGTTGATGAAGTCTTGCACGATAGAATAAGCACTACTACAGTCTCAACTAGATAGAAGCAATTAGCTACGGAACCACAGAGGTTTTCGTGTAATCGTTGAGATAGGGTATACTTGTAACGACTTGAAAATTCTATTGTATTTTATTTATTTTTTTTCCACATATTAAAATTTGATATCATGCTATAATATCCCAAACTCCAAGTGGGTACCAGGCTGACCTATCCATATTTCAAATAAAACATGCAGCAGAAACTTATACATAAATTCCGAATACAATACTAGAGTTCTAGAAGCATCATATCATATATACACATGCCTTCCCAATACCAGGATAATACTATAGCCAAAAGTAATACAAAACGTATCCATACACATATACATACTAGTGTCTCACCAGCACTATCTTCAAACCCCACTAACTAATTCTGCCTAGAGCTTTCTAAGATCGGCTCCCTAGATCTCTTGAAATATTAAAGATTATAGGGGTGAGACACCCATTAGTAAAATGAAATAGATTATTGTTAGTGTGTGGCAACATGAGTTTTGAGTAGCATAACTTATAACCTTTATATAATTAACTTAAACTGGTAAATCTTGTACACACATATATTGTAAAAACCTGGAAAATTTTAATTTATGAGAAAACAAGGGAAAAAGGAAAAGAGAAAGAAAGAAAAGGAATTTAAAAGAATCAGTAGGGTTTTGTCGACGAGGAGATACCGAGAGGGGAAAATTTCAGACCCTAAAATGTTCGTCGACAAACTCACTAGTTTCATTGATGAACTCCCTTCTTCAATTCGTCGACGAATCCACGTGTCTCGTTGATGAGGACACGTGGACAGCTGCCTATATATAGCCAAAAATTACATTTTCAGCGTGAAAATTAGGTTTCTTTCACTCTCTCACTCACTCACTCACTCTCTCACACACTCTCTCTCTCTCTCTCTCTCTCTCTCTCTCTCTCTCTCTCTCTCTCTCTCTCTCTCTTTCTCTTTTTCTCTCTCTCACTCTAACCTTCAGCTCTCCCTCCTTCTCTCTTCATTTTTGACCTGATTTTAGCCAATTTTGACGATTAGAAACCACCACGAGGATCTAGGGAAGATTCTCTACAAGTTAATTGGAGCTAGTTGCTGATTTGGGGTACTTGGGCATCACTCCAAAACCAGGGTAAGTAAGGTATTTTAGCATTTAATTTGTTATTTTAGGTGTATGGGCTAAGGCATGTGAATAGAGAATGTTTTGGGGTTAAATCTGACTAGATTAGGGTTTATGAATATAAGGTTTTGCACGAGTGCCGTAGGCACTGGGATAGGATCCTTGTGAGTGTTTCCTCAGGGAATCAGGTAAAGGAAATACATTATGCCAGATATTCTAGAAATTTTTATCAGTAAAATATTACATATATTTATGTGTTTTTGGAATATGATTCTAGATAATTTAGAGTATGAAATTGTGGGTATGGAATTAAGCATTTTCAGAAAAATTTAGAAATTTGGATTTCAGGAAAAATTCTATAGAGTATAAGTTATTTTTATACAGCAGAAAAATACAAATTATAGTGTATGAGTTTTATTTATTTTATTATGTGGCATGAAAAATAACAGTTTAGTACAGAACTTTACACAACTTTTATAGTACCATGATTTACAGTTATTACAGAAATATGATTTACAGTTATACAGAACCATGATTATATAGTTTTTATAGAACCATGATTGTTCAGATATTACAGAACCATGATATATAGAGAATAGAGAACCATGATATACAAACATTACAGAGTCATGGTATTATAGTTAGCACAGTTATTACAGTTATTACATAATCGTGGTTATTTCACTTTATATAGAATTATAGTAAAACAGTAATATAAAGAAATAGTATTATATGGTATTAGATCCCTAATGGACCAGATCAGATTACAGAGCACAGTACCGTAGCTAATACAGAATACAGAGTGCAACCACACATTTCAGATAGAGTGTGGAATTTGATCAGTTGATTGTGCCTAGAGGAGGGACAAAGGCTCCTTGGAGTCCAGGTTGAGGAGGCTAATTGGACTATAGTGGCTTACAATTTGACTTAGCTTGGTAGGCTAGTCAGAGTTAAGTTCCACCCACGGGCCGCACAACCCGAGCATGCAGGGTTAATTCATGCACACAGTTATCCATCTAGGGAAATTTTCACAGTTATATATATATTTACAAAAAATGGAAATTATATAGAATGGCTAAAATTATGATTAAATAGAAAATTCAGAAACACTTGTATTTTAAGTGACATAGGTGTGAGTTATGATATGATTTTCACCATTATGTTATCTCAGATATTGCTTGATTAATAATTGTATTATACATATAAACTCATTCGCCACATGCTGGTAATAACATATTTTGTCTTACTAAGATATGTTTCACCCCAAAATTCCAAAAATTTCAGGTGACCCAGTTAGATGAGCAGAACAGGCTGGGAAATATAGGAGATAAGAGAAACAACATAGAATTGAGATGAGTTTTTGAGCTTAGGAGTGGTTTTGAGTAATCTTTAGGGTTCTATGAATTTTTGGAGATGATGTACATATTTATTTGGGTATACAATAGACTCTAGTATTGTATATGTATATGGTTGGACATTTTATGTTTCTTTTGCTTAGATGGTTGGTTTTGATGTACAGGTGTTCTCGGTGCCCACTTTGGTCTGATACGTCATAGTGAATAGTATTATGGGTATCAGAGTAATGTTATTTTATAGCAGAGTATATAAATATATAAAGAAAAAAGAAAAATGGTAATAATTTTGGGGACGTTACATATATATTTAGAAACATACATGCTTTTCTTCATAAACATTCTTTATCATAATAAATTCCTCTGAGTAAGTAAATTGTCTAATATATCTATACATACATAAAACTCTCCCTAAGACATTCATAAATCTCATCATGTAATAACCCCACATGACCGGATTGTGCAGCGTATAGGCTGGACTTAGCAGTGGTTAGCCTACCATGCTAAGTCAAACATAAAGTCTATAAGTACGATTGGCCACCCATCCTGGTCCGGACCCATCCTGCTCTTTGCAACACTTCACGGGCTGGACCCAAGGGGTATCCTGCTCTCTGCAACACTTTGTGGGCCAATTGACTATCCAATACCAACACTCTATCTAAGAAGTGTGGTGGGACTGACTGATCTATACACCTGACCTGGTCTGAACCCATCCTGCTCTCCGCAACACTTCTCGGGCCAGACACAAGGGGGTATCCTGCTCTCTGTAATACTCCTTTGATCTTGCTAGCTATGGTACGGTGCTCAAAACACACCTACTCCATCAGGGTTCTGATATCATATTTCATATATTATAATTGTAACATATCTCATTTTCATGTTTCTGCATAAAATTTGTCATAAATATCTGATCATAGCATAAAGCCGGCTAAAACTGAGCTGTCACAGCACTAGGCCGGTTGATTTGTCACGACACTAGGTCAGCTGAAACTGAACTACATCATAATTTCTATAAGGTTTATAACATTTTCTAAAAATCATTATCTATCTGCACATGTTCTATATAATCATAAAATATTCTGACCTACTTATCTATTCCATATAATAGGCACACTCAGGCCACACAGTTTGAGTATTATTCTAAAATATACTTTCTACTTGGAAAAAATATGTTTCACTGAAAAATATTAAATTCGCTTCTAGAGTTTACTCAACTCAAAATGCTTGTTTTGCGAAAGATACACATTAATTCATGAATGCATTTCTAAATGCCTGAATCCCCAAAAAAATCATAGATATAATTTCTGTTAACAAATATTGCATTTTAATCAGTAAACTTTCTAAAAATACTTGACACAATCTATTCCCTTACCCGATTCCTGAAGAAATGCCTACAGGGATCCTAAAACTGTGCCTACGGCATACGCACAAAATCTTGTATCCATAAACCCTAATTTAATTAACTCAACCCCATAATAATGACCATTTTAACATCCCTAGGCCTACATACTCCCAATGACTAATTAAAATTTAAAACATCTTCCTTACCCTAGTTTTGGAGTGGTGCCTAGAATGCCTGAATTACAAAACCGCTCTGGTTAAATTGCGGAGAATCGTCGCCGAGATCCCGAAATGCCGTTTATCCTTCAATTCGAGCTGAAATCGGATGAGAAATCGACGAAAGGGAGAGGGTTTTGCAGCATAGGAGAGAGAGAGAGAGAGAGAGAGAGAGAGAGAGAGAGAGAGAGAGAGAGAGAGAGTTTTTTAATTTTTTTACAAATAAAATGACTTAGAAGCCTATTTATAGGCTGCTGGAAACCGTCGACGGTTTGGCCTTTTTGTCAAACAATTTCTACTTTTTTACCTTTTACTGAGCCTTGGTAGCTAAAACTGTCAACGATTTTCTGAGATCCACCAAAACTGTCGATGATTTGGCCTTGCACCCAACCATGTCTCCTTTTTTCTTTATTATTTTATTAATTACTATTTTTTGGGTCTCTATAGTACTCCGGTTCTGGACTGTGCTCTGTACGGTTGTTTCATCCTTGCTACCCTGTGCCCTCGAATGACCCACTCTCGCTTGGCTTGAGATTCTCGAGTTAGTACTCTTATGTATAGTTAGTTGAGTGTAGTCAGAGGCATGGCGTTCTGAGTCTGATTCACGTCTAAGAATTACTTTGTAGGAGTAGGGTTAACTTAGAGTTTATCTACTTTTCAGTAGTTGTTAGCACACTTATTGCAAAATATCATCTTTTTCACTTTTCTTTTACACGAGGCAATGATAAACTAATTGAGAAAAGGTTTATAACTGCATGGTTTAGTCCCTGTGGATTGACACTCAACTTCCCCACTTTCTATTGAACTTAGGATTGTTAGGTAGTATAAATATTATTTGTGGTAGTTAAGGACCCAAGTCTTGGCGAGCCTACCAGTCAGAGAGCTGGGTGTCTAGCAAGGTGGAGTTTGCCTACAGTGTGATAGTCTGAGTGCCATCTTCTTGGCGAAGAATCAGGTGTACCATGCAAGGACGAAGCACATTGATGTGCGGTATCATAGGGTCAGGGAACTAATTGCTTTAGGGGAACTTCTCCTTGAGAAGATTCATACATCTAACAATGCGGCTAATATGTTGACAAAGCCGGTCACAACGGAAAAGTTCAAGAATTGCTTGGACTTGATCAACGTCTCCAAGTACTAGATGAAAGATGGACCCAATCTGTTGTCTCAGGTGGAGCAGCAGTTATGCTTTCAGATTTCCTAAGTGGTGAATATTCTCCAACGTGGAGATTGTTGGGGATATGGCTCATATTTTGAGCAGAAGCGAATGCACTAGGGAAAGTTATGTGAAACGAGGAGTAAGAGTGTAGAGGGATAACCGTTGATGGTTTGGGCTCTAACAATTGGTGGTTTCAGGAAAAATACAGAGGTATTTTCTTTTTGCTCCAAACCGTTGACGATTTGGTCAAACCATCGATGGTTTTAATTAGCGCATGTTACATATTTTTAAATCGGGGGTTTATATATTGGGCTAATAAGAGGAATTTCCTTTGAGGATTGATACAAGGTTTGATTAGATAGGATCTAAAGTTCCTATATGTTTAGGGTTCGCATATATTCAATGTTTTGCAACCTATTGTAAGCTTTGAAATTTTTCATAGTGGAAAAAGAAGTTGCTACTCCCACGGATGTAGGCAAAGTGCCGAGACACGTATATCTTGTGTTTTGTGATTGTGTTTTCATTCTTCTCATTACTAAGTGTTTACTTTTGGGGTATATTTCATTATTGAGTGATTGCATTAGTGGTTGTTGATTTGTTTGTGTGTGATTATGTGCTTCTGGTGCGTATCCGGTGATGAACTAGAACAAAAATTCTTCTGAAATATCTTCTGTGTCTAATCCTTGTGGTTGTATGTAGCCCCCAATAAAATCTACTCTATATATCTTTTACTGTGCATAATTAATTCCATAGTTGGACACAATCTATAATAATGCATTATATATATATATATATATATATATACACACACATGCGCGTGCACACACACACACACACACACACACACACACACCCACACACACACTTTAAACATAATACATATTCTATATATACACTAACATTCCCTTCAAACTCTAGTAGGTAACAAGACCAACTTGAGTTTGGAAACTAAATGTTGAAATGGACTACGATAGGGAGCTTCGGTGAATATTTTTGTTGGTAGTTCAAAGTAGGATAGACAACTTAGAGAACGATGGTGCAAGGTGGATCATGATTGTTGGTGATGGTGGTAGTCCAAAGATTTTAGGTTAGAGAGTTGCACACAAAGGTAGGTAGACTAGGAGCAAAAATGAGCTCGACGATGGAAGCAAAAAGTAAAAAGCATAGCTAACATTTAAGAGATAAGCAAGGAGCTAGTTAGGAGAAAATTTGAGCAAGAAGCTAGGGGTAGATCTCAACTCGAAAAGTTGGCAAAAGAGAGGAGTAAATCTAAACAAGGATAGGATAGCAAGGAGATAGGCGTAGATTTGAGCCCAGAGAGATGAGCAAGGAGTTAGGTGCAAATCTGAATAAGGATCTAGGTGCAAAAATGAGCTTGGAGAGTTGAGCAAGAAGCTAGGAAACCTATGATGATATATGCGAGCGACGTTAATAGGGAGTGTGAGAGATGGGGCTAGTGTGCATGGGCAATGGTTGAAAAAGAGATCTTGTGTACAATATGAGATCTTCATTGGTAGTGGAGCATTTAAGCAACGACGTAGGGGAGGACTAGCTATGGTGGAGGATTGTTGTGATTTATTATAAGTCTAAGAGGCTCTATTTATACAAGGCATGCACTTGTATAGTTGTACATAAATCTTTCGAAATGTCTCCTGATGTCCATAATCCCCATAGTTGTATATAATCCCCAATAACACATATTTTATATATCTCCTAATGTATATAATTTCCTAGTTAGACATAATATCCAATAACACACACTCTATATACATATATCTCCAAGTTTACAAAATTTCATAGTTGGACATAATCCCTAACAATACATATTCCATATACATACATACATACATACATACATACATACATACATACATACATACATACATACATACATATATACATACATATATGCATGCATACATACATACATACATACATACATACATACATGTACTAACTTTGCTTTTGGGAGCACGAATTTTGGGTTTTGAATTTAAATTTGGACAAAAATCAATATAATTTGGTATTAAATTTTATCCAAATCCACACAAATTCAAATCCAAAATCTCTCCTAGACATAAAGTAACATAGCACATAGTCTATATATACACTAGCACTCATACATTATATGACATATTTGATGCTAGAAATTGTCGAATAAATTGAATTTTAATCGAACTAAGAGAATATAATATCAAATATAGTATCTAATATCTTTGGACATTATTTAGTACGTCTATATTTATATTTTTTGTTTCATTAGAATATAGTAAAAGAAGACTAAAGGTCATTAATCTAACTATAAATTTGGTATTTTTTTTCTTTACATATTTTGTTTGTTTTCATAATACCCAAAAAAAAAAAAAAAAAAAACCTTGGAGCTTTTAGATTTCAGGTTTCAACCATGAAACTAGATGGGAATGAGTTTAAGATCATGTTAGAATTTTGTGGACTTATATATGTAGTCGATTTCGTAAAAATCCAGACTAAATGAATATAAAATATTTTAAGAGTATGAAATTATTTGGTTATGGACATAAAGCACTAGCTAGTCCATATATTTTTTTTTGGTAATTTGTGGGCCTTGTTTAAACAAGGAACTAGTGATGGGTGGATTTCCTTATAAATAGACAATGTGATCACATATAGGAATTTTCACCCTTATGTCACTTTGTCCTTTTATTTCCCTCTCTTACTTATATAGTTACATCCTTCCTTACATTTGAACTTTAAATCCCCACTTTATCTCTTTTACTCCCAATCCCCCCCCCCCACCTTTTATCACTCTTCCTACTTTATTCAACTTGAGTAATCTCCTCCCCCTAAGCCTCCTAATAAGAAGTGAGGTTCAAGGATCTTGTTCATAAATGTGGAAATGCTCTATTTTATCTCTTTTTTTTTCACTGAAACATTAAGAGTTGAATTCTAAAATAGTTGGGATCCAAATAGGATCTTAATGCCAAACAAACTCTAGTGATTTGTGCACCCCTAACTCAAACTAATCTTAAATTATTTGAGAATTGCTATAATTGGATCAAAATTTGCCTTTCAAAACTAGTGAAAGGAGGGCCAATTGTTGTGTAAAAGCCCTCAAGTAATGCACAACGGAATAACAATTTATGTGAAGGATCAAACATAAACAATGCAACAATCTAAATGATGAATATACATAATAATTCCACAACCACAACAAGAAAAGAAAGCAATAACAAGAACAATGATACTAGAGATTACGTCGCTTGACAAAGCCTACATCCAAGGGAGCAAATAGTAATGTTGCGGGATAAAATTGGTGATGACCAATAACACTGCTTTCAGATCTCCGATGACCTGAAAAGGATAGAAACAGTAAGGCTTGGAGGACCTAGGGTGTACTCCGAGGGATCACTCTGATACCTAAGTAAGAGGAATGCTCTAGAGAGACTGAATGCAATAGTAGAACGGGTTGTATGACTTACCTTGACCTCTTCCCCGCATCCCTTCTTATAGGGGCTAGAGTTGACTTTTGGGTTGATCCGTCTTTATTGCGCGGGGGCATGAATCGCTCATAGGTCATAAAGTGTCTACGCGCATCACTCGACTATTTAAACCGCCGGCGTGGATCTCTCCTCCTTTTTATTGGCTTGAAGTTATTTGCTCTCGCCAGAAGGTTTGACTTGGGGGGTGTGGGCTAGGTGTTGACTTGCTTTTATTGGCTGGTTTATTTTGGGCATATCAGTTGTCCCACCCCTCAGTTTCAAATTTTTGGATGGAATTTCGAAAAGTTGCCATGTCCTCGCATTTTCTCCCTTATCTTCAGAATGCACATATATATATATATATATATCTATATATATATATATATATATATATATATATATATATTATGCTCCTTTTTTTTTTTTGGCCGAGCTGTTGCTCCGAGTCAAGCTGCTACAGGGAGCAAATTCACCGAGCTGTTCTGCTGAATTGCTTCATGGAGTAATTTTGCCGAGCTGCTCTATGGAGCATTTTTGCCGAGCAGGTTCTGCCGAGCTGCTACATGGAGTAATTTTGCCGAGCAGGTCCTGCCGAGCTACTTAATGGTGCAAATTTGCCAAGCAGGCTCTTGCCGAGATTCTCTATGGAGCACTTTTGCTGAGCAAGTTCTGCCAAGTTGCTACATTGAGTTCTTTTGCCAAGCAGGTCTTGTCGAACTACTTAATGGAGCGAATTTGCTGAGCAGGCTCTTGCCGAGCTACTCTTTCCGGTACGCTTCATGGGAAATTTTGCTGAGTTGATTCATGGGCAATTTTGTCGAGCTGCTTCATGGAGTATTTTTGCCAAGCAGCTTTCTTGAGCATTTCTACCATGCAGCTTTCTTGAGTGGGCTGTTTTTTGGCCTCATGAGCTGTGCTCGTTAGTTGGGCCTGTTCTACCTAATAAGTTGTGCTCATTTGTTGGGTTGGGCTGGCTTTACAAGCCGTGCTTATCAGTTGGGTCTGTTCTGCTTAATAAGTCGTGCTTATTTGCTAGGCTATTGTTGGCCTCACGAGTCGTGCTCATCAGTTGGGCCTGTTCTGCGTAATGAGTCGTGCTCATTTACTGGGCTGTTGTTGGCCTCATGAGCCATGCTCGTTAGTTGGGCTTGTTTCGCCTAATAAGTCGTGCTCATTCGTGAGAATGTCAGTCTGATAGGCTCGATTGGGCTTCTCTGTCTGATGAGATGTTCTCATTTATAGGGGGGGTGTCAGTATGATGCTTTTTCTGAAGCGACGTTGTAGTCCTTTTGAGGCGTCATCCTTCCTGCAAAAGTGTAATAAATGCATGTTTAAATCAATTGTACTTTAGGAATTCGCGAATTCTTGGCATTGGCGTTACATCGGCGTGCGTACAAGGATTTTTGTACGTATGGGGATTTTTTGTATCCTTTCCCTCAGAACACAATCTCTTTGTTGTAGATGAGCTCTCTCGAGATTCCAACTCCCTCGAGGATCCGTGCAAGCTTTTCTCTAAAAAGGTAGGGGCCCCTTTCATTCGCTTCTCATCTCATTCAAAGGGGTTCCTACTTTTCTCTAGGTACTCTCTCCCTGGGCCTCTCTCCTTGTTACTTTTCTTTGACTTTGTGTTGAATTACATGTTTGTTTTGTTGTTCTTCACTGTTCTTGCTAGAACTTTGCTTGTTTAATCTTCTTTTGTATAGTAGCTTTGCTATTTTCATGCAAAATTTATCCGTTTGATCTTTTTTGGTGTCTATTCTTCCTTGTATTTGTGGGAGGCTCGCTTGTTTGACCTATTTGCAAGTTCTTCGTTTCGTTCGTTCCACATCTCGATTTCGCGATGGAGTCTTCCTCACACCCGGTGAGGGATTCGACTACAGTGAGGAGTGTTCGATGTGACCTGACCTCCTCCGATATACAAAATGTTCAATAGTTTTTTTCCATCCCCTCAAATATTACTATTAGGTTGCCACCAGCTCGGAATCAGCCCTTGATTCGAGCTTCGAGGAGCTTTGCCTGCACACTGACTACTTGAACTTAAGTCTTAGACTCCTTTTGCCCCCCTTTGTTTCTAACGTATTACGTTTTTACCGAATAACCCCCTCACAACTGGTTCCGAACTCCTACCTTTCACTTGCTTATTTTTCCGTCCTCCTGCTCCGACTAGGTTATCAGCCTACAGTGCCTCTCTTTCGGAGTTGCTTCTAGATGTGGACGCACTCGGTAGAGAAGGAGCTGTATTATTTTTACTCTTTGTTAGGTTATAAACTTTTTACCCTGGGCAGCTCTTTCATACACAATTGGAAGTCCTGGTACTTTTTTTTTTTGGGAGAGTTGAATTATACGGGCTCTCGTGTTTGGTCTGCTCCTCTAGATGGTGACGTTCTTCTTCCTTACCTTTTTTTTTTTTTTTTCATATGCAGGGATGTGTGTAGGATACTCAATTGCTTACTTATTTTGCTCTCCTTTTTTTTTTTTTTTTTTATTGTAGCTCGTGTGCGCCATATTCTTCCGAGGCTCTCTCCCAGTGAGCAGGCCATCTTAAAAGAACTACGAGCCCTTGGTCAGTAGGGGATTGTCCCTCACGAGGAGCTGCTCAAGGAGTGAGTCCTCGTTCAGTGGGGGATCAGCCCCGTTTCCCCAAGTCTTTTCTTACCTTTGATTTCTATATATGTACTCAGATACCTCCGCTTTTGTTGGTGTTTTTATCCCCTCTTTGTACTTTTGCAGTGATGGATTTTAACAAATACCAATCTCTCATGGGGGAAGCCAAGAAGCAAAGGGCGAGTAGGAGCAGGAAGAAAAGAAGGGATCTTGAAGGAGAATCATCTTAGAGGGATGTGCCCACTGTAGGTGACAGTGAGGCTCCTACTGGGGAGAACATTGTGGCGGTGCCTCCTCCGGTCCCTATGGCTTATAATGAGGCAATTTTTCATGAGCCGACCCGTTCTGCTTCAGCTCTACGTCGGGTGGTCCACGTGGAAGACTTCGTGCAGGCTCAGTATTATCTTCCCCACATTCTTTCAGCGAAGATCCGGCACACCTCTTATCAAGTATCGGTTAATCTGTTCTCCTTTGTTTCTCTTCTTAGGTGGAGTTTGGTTAATCTGTTCTCCCCTATTTCTCTTCTAAGTTGGAGTTTTGTTATTCTGTTCTCCCCCGTTTCTCTTCTTAGCTTGTGACGATGGCCTTGGCACAGGAAGAGAAGGTTGCCGAGATGTACTGCCATACCTTGGATGTGCGGGAAAAATATGTAGTTACCCAAAACGAACTCCATGATGCGGAGACCTGTGAACGGGCCTTCTAGGCGGAAATCGAGCGGATCCGTAGAGAGGAAATTCTCACTGCAACCACTACTGTTGCTGCTGCTAATGCGGCATGAGCCGCAGTAAGAGAGTACAAGGACTTTTCGCTGTTCGTCATGGGCACCGCCAAGACTTATCGAGTGGGGTTTAAGAGGTGCTGGGAACAAATGAAGACTAAGCACCCTGATCTTCCTTTGGATGGTGTGTGTTCGATCGGTTATGGATGTGAGAGTCCAGACTCTGCGGAGGAGATGGATGAAGAGGAAGAGGGGGAAGAAATGGAAGTTGGAGAGGGGAGCAAAGCGAGCTAGTCTGTTGAAACTTCATTTGTAGTTTTGTTCAACTTTATTGAAATAGTACAACTGATGTAATTGGAACTTTATTACTATGTTGCATGAAACGCTTATGAATAATATTTTTTTAACATATTAGAGTTCCATGTATTATTAATCTTCTTTCCTTCTACGTCCTCCAATTTGTATGTCCCCAGTTTTATCTCTGCTGCAACTCGGTATAGACCCTCCCAGTTCGGCTTTAGCTTGTGCGAGCCTGACTCTTGTTGGCCGTTTCGCATCTTCCTAAGGACCAAGTCTCCGAGTTGGAAGTTGCGCACTCGTACGCCATTGTTGTAGTACTTCGCCACCCTTTGTTGGTATGCGGCAATTTTTATGGTGACCTGATCTTGTCTCTCTTCCAACAAGTATATTTTCGCCCTGAGCTCTTCATTTTTGTCTTACTCATTAAAGTATTGCCTTCGCCAAGAAAAGATCCCTACTTCTGCAGGGATAAACGCTTCTACACCAAAAACAAGCATAAATGGGGTTTCTCCTGTTGCCGCTCATTGAGTAGTGTGGTATGCCCAAATGATGGAGGGTAGTTCCTTTGTCCACCTGCCTTGCATAGACTCAAGCCGCATCCTCAAGATGTACAATATCGTTCGGTTCATATTTTTGACCTGTCCATTGCTCTGGGGATGTTCTACTGACGCGAAGAGGAGTTTAATGGATACGTATGAATAGAATCTTTTGAAGTGTTCATTGTCGAACTGTCTCCCATGGTTGGTGATTATAGCCCATGGAATTTTGAACAGGAAAACCACTGATGTCCATACGAATCACAAATGTTCCACTCGATTATGTGGGCTAAGGCTTTGGCCTCTACTTACTTAGTGAAGTAGTTGATTGCCATCACTAGGAACTTGTTTTGATCGGTCGCCGGAGGTAGAGGTCCTAGGATATCTATTCCCCAGTAGGCAAAAGGGGACAGACTGGTCAAAGGGGAGAGTAGGCTAGATGGTACGTGTGGTACTGCTGCGCACCGCTGGCACCTATCACATCGTTGGATGAGCTCAACCGCGTCCTTTCTTATTTTAGGCCAGTAAAATCCTTGACGCAACGCTTTGTGGGCTAAGGCCCTGCTGGCTAGGTGATTTTTGTATACTCCTTCGTGGATTTCCCTTAGTACATATTCTCCCTCCTTTTTGCTCAGACAATGAAGGCATGGCAACGTTAAAGATCGTCTGTATAGCTCCTCACCTATTAGAGTGTATCTTGCTGCCTTTCTTCGCACCTTTAGAGACACTTTATTGTCTTCTGATAGGGATCCATTGCGAAGGTACTGCAATAGAGGCGCCCTCAAGTCCCCCTCGCTGATTTTAGAATCCAACACATTAACACTGCCTTCCTCATATGAGGGTTTCCCAACCTGCTCTAGGTAAATAGCATCCCTCTATTCCGAGCTGGTGGCTGAAGCCAATTTCATGAGTGCGTCGGCCTTGGTGTTCTTAGCCCTCGATACGCATTTTATGTCAAAGTGAATGAACACCTTTGTGTACTTTTGGGCCTTGGCGAGATATTTCTTCTTTTTTTAATCTCTAGCCTCAGATTCTCCTTTGAGTTGTTTTACCACCAACTAGGAATCACTTGACACCTTGATCTGTGCTACCCCTAGTGCTTCAACCAAGCGTAGACCTGCTAACAAAGCTTCATATTCAGCGTCGTTGTTCGTTGCTAAGAACTCTAACTTTTGTGCATATAGAGTTTCAGTACCATCCGGGGCTGTGAGGATCCTGCTCCTCCTCTAGCTGCGTTAGATGAACCGTCGACGTGTAGTGCCCATACTTCCGACTTTGCTGCTAATTCGGGGGATCTTTCGGTTGCAAAGTCGGTGAGTACCTGGGCCTTGAGAGAGGGCCTCGGTAGGTACTATATGTCAAACTCACTTAACTCAATGGACCACTTCGCCATCCTTCCCAAACTCTCTGGCCGATGTAGAATCTACCTCACTGGTAGATTGGTCAGAACAATTACCTTATGGGCTTGAAAGTAGGGCCTTAATTTTCGTGCGGTACAGACGATGGAGAAGGCTACCTTTTCCATCATACAGTAATTCTTTTCGGCTCCACTCAGCACCTTGCTCGTGTAGTATATGGGTTGATGCCTCCGACCTTCTTCCCGGACTAGGACCGAGCTGACTGTGTTTTCCATTGAAGCTATATATAAGTAGAGGTCTTCTTTTGTCTCTTCCTTCGTTAACAGAGGAGGGGACCCGAGGTACCGCTTGAGATGTTTGAAGGCTTTTCTCTGCTCTTCCCCCTATTCAAATCCTCCTTTCTTCCTTAGTGCTTTGAAGAAGGGTAAGCCTTTGTCCTCTAAGCTAGAGACAAATCTGCCGAGGGAGGCTATCCTTCTTGTTAAGACTTGGATCTCTTTCTTTGTCCGGATTGGCTTCTAAACCTCTATGTGTCACCATAAAACTAAGAAACTTTCCTACTGAGACACCAAACACGCACTTCGATGGGTTTAATTTCATTTGGTAATTGCACAAAAGCTTAAACGTCTCCCTCAGATCTCTGCCGTGACTTACTGCTTTTAAGCTTTTTACCAGCATGTCATCTATGTATGCTTCCATAGTCTTTTTGAGCTGATCTTTAAATATCCTGTTCACCAATCTCTGATACGTGGCCCCTACATTTTTTAGTCCAAAGGGCATTACTCGGTAGCAATACAACCCCTTCTCGGTGATAAAAGATGTTTTCTCTTCGTCAGCTCGATGCATTGGGATCTTATTGTATCCCGAGTAGGCATCCATAAAGCTAAGGAGTTTGTGTTTGGACGTCAAATTCACCAGCTGATCGATTCAAGGGAGAGGGAAGCTGTCCTTCGGACATGCCTTATTTAGGTCTGTGAAGTCTATGCAGGTGAGCCATTTTTCGTTCGGCTTTTTCACTATAACCACGTTGCTTAGCCATTCCGGGTAGTTTACCTCCCTGACGAAGTTGGCTTGCACCAACTTTGTTACCTCCTCATCAATTACCTTGATTCGCTCCATGGAAAAACTCCTTTTCTTCTGTTTCACATATCGGTGGTTGGGGTTAACTTGCAACCTGTGCTCTATGATGGCAGGATCAATGTCTGGCATGTCTTCGGTCGACCAGGCGAACACATTTATGAATTCATTCAGCAATTCACTTAGCTTGGCTCTCAAGGTGTTAGGTAGGCAACTCCTGATCTGTACGCACCTCTCTTGGTGGCCATTTAGAGGTATGCACGTGATGTCTTCATCCACTGTGCTGATTTGGGGGTATTCCCCCCTTACATCTAGGTCTTCCACAATAAGGGTTTCTTTTGCCTTCATCTTTCCTTTTAGGGCCATTACGTAGTAGTTCTGAGCTGCTGCTTGATCTCCCTTGACCATCCCTTTCTCGTGTTGAGTAGGGAATTTCATCTTGAGGTGGTACGTTGATGTTACAACCTGAACTACATTAAGCAAAGGTTGACCTAATATGATATTGTATACTAAAGGCCGATCAACCACCAAGAACTCTGTCAGGGAAGTAACTTGCTGCGGGGTAGTTCCCATTGTTACCGGTAGTGTGATTATTCCCATGGGATAGACTATGTCTCCACCGAACCCAACCAGGGGGTTGAGATTGGTTTGAGTCGTTCCTTACCGATCTTCATTACCTTAAGTACTGACCAGAACATAATGTTTATGTTTGCCGAGCTCCCGTTATCTGTCAATACACGTCTAACTTTTTAATTCGTCACCAATAGGGAGAGTACCAGGGCGTCGTCGTGTGGCTGCTGTACTCCTTCTTCGTCTCCACTGTCAAAGATGATATCATCATCTTGCTTGTTTCTTTTGCTACTTGGTTCCAGTTTCTCTATTGAGAGTACCTGTTTAGAATACCTTTTGCGAGCACCTCCGCTATCTCCTCCACTAGCGGATCCTTTGAAGATCACCACAAATTCCCCTATGACCTATTCTTCTTTTTCGTCCCCCTTAGGTCTCCTTTGCTCGCGGGGTTCCCTTTTGTGGATCTTCTTTCTTTAGAAATATTGATAGGTATCCCCTTTTTATCAAGGCTTCGATCTCATTTTTTAGCTGAATACATTCCTCCGTGTCATGC
The DNA here is from genome assembly GCF_029873635.1 of Malania oleifera. Lineage (NCBI taxonomy): Eukaryota > Viridiplantae > Streptophyta > Magnoliopsida > Santalales > Ximeniaceae > Malania > Malania oleifera. The sequence goes on along the minus strand of NC_080423.1, from coordinate 11,469,064 downwards.
CCATGATCCTTGTGGAATTGACAAAACTTGGACATGTTTCGTTTATGTAAAGGGGTTCGCATGGGTTCGGGCCACGAGACATAGTCCTTTTTCCTTATCTACATCAGTACTTCAGAATGCGGCACATTTAGGGGTGTATAGGTGGAGAACTTACTGGGCTGCACTCTCATCCTAGGACTGGTGAGCAGCGCACTAGCCTCCTATCTCTTCGTGGATCAAGAGAATTCTCCCATCTCCCGACTATTACCTTTCCTTTTCAGCTCGATGCGATTTCCCCCAATGTCCATCATTTCTTCTAGGTTGATGTATTTTTGCACTTGGGCCATCAGTTCTCCCATATCAACCTGCGGCTTCTTCCCTAAAGAGTACAGGAAGCTTTTGGGCTGAAGGGCTATGGTTAGAGCTGCCAAAGCTACCCCCATGTCTAGGTTGCGGATCTCCAGGGTCGCAGTGTTGAAGCGATGCATGAATTTCTTTAGTGTCTCCTTCCCTCACTAAACCATGCTCATTAGGTGGGCTGTGGTTTTGACGATCCCCCAATTGTTGAGGAAGTGGCCAGTGAACAGTTGCTCCATCTCCGAGAAGGAGCCAATTGATTCAGGTCACATGGTCCGATACCAATCTCTGACACTACCTTTAAGCATTGCAGCTAAATTTGGCATATAATGGCATCAGGGGCACCTTGCAACTGCATCAACACCTTGAAGGTAACCAATTGGTCGATTGGATCGGAGAGACCTTCGTACCTTTCAAAAGTGAGCATCTTGAATCTACTCGGCAGTGGAACCTCCATCACTTCTCTGGTGAATGGCGACTCCGAGGACTTTAGAGATGCTTCCCTATAGAAAAGGTTGGTCTTGCCCCTTTTCATCATTTTTTTTATATGATCAATTTTCTTGATCCTTTCCTCTAGCTCTGAGGACCTTTGTTGGTTGATATCTATGCTATTCGCATCTTCTACCTTTTTGGTCGGGAAGGTTTTATCCTCGCTCTCCCTTTGTTTATCTGCTTTCTTGGGTGGATCGGGACTCACCTGTTGTTGATGATGGACATGTCCTTCTTGACTCTTTTTCTAAAGGAGTAGGTTGAACATATCCTCCATTTTCTTCTGGAAGGCAAGAAACTCTTCTATGGTGACTCATGAGGGTTCTGCGGGTATGGAGTGGATGGACTGGGGAGACTCTTTTCCGGTAGGGCCAGAGCTAGAGCCGTGTGTGGTTGGCATTTTTTGAACGTTGGAGGTCGAGAGCAAGATGAGTGCCTCTTTGAAGCAGTTCTCACAGACGGCGCCAACTATTGCGGGATAAAATCGGTGATGACCAATAAGACTGCTCTCAGATCTTTGATGACCTGAAAAGGATAGAAACAGTAAGGCTTGAAGGATCCAAGGTGTACTCCGGGGGATCACTCCGATGCCTAAGTAAGAGGAATGCTTTAGAGAGGCTGAATGCAATAGTAGAATGGGTTGTATGACTTACCTTGGCCTCTTCCCCGCATCCCTTCTTATAGGGGCTAGAATTGACCATTGGGTTGATCCGTCTTTATTGCGCGGGGGCATGAATCGTTCCTGTGCATCACTCGACTATTTAAACCGCTAGCGTGGATCTCTCCTCCTCTTTATTGACTTGGAGTTGATTGCTCTCGTAAGAAGGTTTGACTTGGGGGGTGTAGGTTAGATGTTGACTCGCTTTTATTGGCTGGTTTATTTTGGGCATATCAAGTAAAAATCCACTATCTCATTGTCCAAACTACATGAACAATACATGAATTCTTTCAATTCTCTCTTCAACCGCACTTGACACTCTTGGCACACAAAAGACACAAAAGCACACCATATACAACGTATTCTGTGTATATATAAGCCTCCTTAGAAGTTTTTCCTTGAAACCCAATCAAAATAACGTCTAGATTATTCAAAATTCAAAATCTGCGCAGATTGCTCCTAGCCAGACTGTCGATGGTTTTCTTGGAACCGTTGACAGTTTCAAATAGAATGAAGATACCGAGAGCTTGCATTCTGAAATTCAGCCAAACCGTCGATGGTTTCCCTGCTGCACATTGATTTCTTTCATACTTTTCCTTAGTATGTGAGACATAATTCACAACACCAATCACACAAGATAAGTTATAAAGCTTGGCCCATGGAGAGTATTTTAGATTTTTACGTTGAGGCTATATATAAATACATATAACTAGTGCTAAATGATATTTTTAATTGATGATAATCATACTAGAGATGTAACGAAGGTTCCGTAAACATAAGTATACTTCCGAATCACATAAACCGTTAAACCCTTATTTTATTTTATTTTTGTTTTTTAAATTTGCTACAGATGTGTGCATGATCTTCTCATAGTAGCCTTCTTGCCTTTTATATAGTATTTTATGTCATGGTTGCGGTGAGATGTAACAACATAGAAGTACATGATCGATGGAGTAGCCATAAAACACGTGTCTTAGAGCTTTATAAAGTCATTCTCTATCATCCACTTGAGGCTCCAGTGTTGGGGAACACACTTGTATGCCCAATATGCCCATCCAAAAGTGGCACGCCCATACACCTCTACCTGGGCTTTTGCAAATCTCTGGTATTCTTCCTTAGTTCCTCCATTTAATGCCCATTCTGCCGTCCATTCCCCTGCCAAACACCCAAAACCAAACCATACCACCCTTCAAAATTTTAATCGCACATTGATTGGATACAATAAGTAGAATTTGTGTCTACAAAATGATTTGGACTTACCCACAAAGCTGAGGGGGCCATTGGCTGTAGTCACAGTGCCGAGGTCGGAGGATCGTTGGTTGTAGATGAAATCAATGTTCTGCTGTGCGTTCATTTTGCTGAACTTATCAGAGAAGAGATTATAGTAATGTACATCAATGGCCACGCGATCCAGGCTGCTGGCGAACGAGAGGAGCTCCTTTGGATCAGCAGGTCCTAACCGGTTCGATAGGATCACATATGCACTTGAAGTGTATTTCCTCACTGCATCGTAGCCCGCTTTGTAGTACTTCTCAAGGATTTCCAGAGTGATACCCCGTGCATTAGGCTCGTTCATCAGCTCGATCGCTGCTAAGCTTGGATTAGTAGCATATCTGCAGTGAAAACTTAGATGAATGGTTCCATGATTATCATGGGAAATGTGATTCGAAAGGTTAATTTGGATCATATATAACATGTTTGGGGAAGCATACATTAACCATTTGAGGTGGATTATAAACAAAGTCTAAAATTTTTTAAATAAGAATAGCTAAATTTAAGTAGAAAACTAAGGGTTGAATTTAGGTCATTAACCTTTGTGCCAGAAAGTCTATTACTGCCACGGTCTCCTGTATGTTGGAATCTCCCCATTCTAGAGATCCATCTCTTGTTGCGCTGTGAGCCTCACCATTTTGCGAACCGTTAGCTGCGTGCAGATCAATTATAACTTTCATCCCATATTTCCTGCATAATTATCCAGAAAGCTTATCATTTCAACAACTATAATTCTGGTTGTGACAACAATTCAGATTGCCTCGTTGTTTTTTTGAGTTTGTCTCCCCAGAATGCGTATATGCTTACTGTGCCCATGTGAAAGCATTGTCTAAAGCTTGCAAGGAACCACCAACAAAGGGCTTTGGCGGTGTTGGATCGCTCGCTATCCACCACCCGACCGGAATCCTCACAGCATTCAGTCCATTGGCCGACATGAATTTGAAGTCCTCATCAGTGATGTAAGTGTTCCAGTGATTCTGAAATGCATACGATTTGTAAAACCCACTTATGATGAATTGAAGTCCTCCTTATGTTAATGGTATCCACTTTGTGAATTAACTATGCTAATTCAATTTGCTTCCAGAAATCATACCTGCATGACTTGAGGAGCTTTATCTTGGCCATAACCATTTGTGATCTGGTATTCACCTCTTATGGTTCGGACAATCGTCATTTTGAAGACTGATGGATTTGTGTCTTCCCAACCAGTGCCCTCATAATCTGCAGTTACTACCTTATCTGTTTCTGCCTAGATATAGAAGAAGGGCTCTCAAGGTAATGTTTTAAAAAAGAAGTTGAATGGGAATTTGATCACTGAGAATGAAAATAAATAAACAGATGGAAACTTTCCCTTGAACATTGTAATATAACTAGATTAGGCTAAACAACTAGATCGATTTCAGAGCACTTAAAATCTTGGACTTAGGTCAGACTTTTGCTAATTGATTATACCTATAAGTACACTTCTGCAGTGTCAAATTCAAATTTGCCCTGTTTTAGTTAACATATATATATATAAAGAGGGCAGCACCTCCTATTTCTCCATTACATTTATCTTAATCTGAGATTTGGATGATTCTTAAGATGGGTTTTGGTAAGAGATTGTTCAGCTCCAAGACTTGGGGCTTACTTCCTTAATCTTCACTTCCCCTGAACCCGCATAAATAAGCAGCATTTCATAGCTAGTTTGTAACTAGTAAGCTTACTGTAGTAGCTAAGTTTAATCATATTTTCTATATTGGAATTCAAGATGGCATAAAAATGCGAACAGTACCTGGAGGAATAGACCATTGGATGCCTTGATGCGAACCAGATTTTGGTCACCATCATTCCTTACAATCTGAAATGCTTCAGGGTCACCAACTCCATTTGAAACTGCCACAACACTGCTTCCCTGCCCTCCATTTTCCAACCCCACAAATTGTTTGTTCAACGCTCTAAAGTTGAAGGTCGACTCATTGATCCTCCACAACTGCTCATTCATACCACAACATGGAAATCAGTCAATTCAACTCCAGGATTGGAAATTAACGTCACTATTTTTTGCATATACAAGCAAAATTAAAAAAATAAAAATAAAAATCAAGGACTCAGGTGAAGAACCCATTAACCGTGAAAGTTTCCCATCCAGAGGCAGAGGAACGATTGGCCACCACCGCGGCTCCACCCCCATTCTCAGAGCAGAGGTACTTCTGCAGCTTTGTTGACATGAATTGCACTTGTGTTCCTTCCTACCAACAACCAAAATTATGCATATTCAATTCTCAGCTCTCTCTCTCTCTCTCTCTCTCTCTTCTTCCTTAAAAGAGAGAAGAGACGCAAGTGCACAAAATTAAGGAAGTAAACGTATTGGCTGGCCCCCCATGGCTCAAAGCTAATGAGATACAAATTCATATGAGCATAATTAGATAGGTAGCTCAGGGATGGACCATGGGCGACGTGGGTGTGGCTGCTCTTAAACCGACATTAATTAAAGAAAATAAACAAGGTAGAAAGTCAGTTTACCAAAAGATCTTTGTTGGGTATGTCGTCAAAGAAGGAAGGCTCCATCCAGTCCTCTGTAACGAGCCAGTTTCCTAGATTCACCGCCTTGTATGGCGGATCATCGGCGGTGAGAGCAGGGGGAAGAGAGATCAGAAGCCATGAAGAGAGGCAGAGTACCAATATGCTGGTCCTGTTCATCATCATCATGCAAGGGCACTAAATGTTTGGTTTTTTAGTTTTTCACTTTCACTCTCACTCTCATGGAGTTCTTGAATGCAGGGAGAGGGGAGGGAGTGGTTGGTTAATTGAGACGAAGTGACGAACGTGTGCGTACAGATGCCGTCGGCCCAGTTGTCCCCAAAGTGATATAAATTGTCACTTTGGATAATCAAAAAGTTCACTGGATCGTGGGCGGCAGCAACTTGTGGATGGAAAATAACCATGAAGTTTCTCATTTCAATTTTCATGCACAGCAGCTAAAGCTTCCGATTGACAGGATATTAATGGATACAGTAGTAAGGGACCTATAGAATGAGATATTTTTATCTGTCCAATTCCATTTAAATTTTAACATAAGGTCTTAATATTTTAATTTTTTTCTTTGTATTTGAGTAAATCTACTCGAAATTCATTGATCAAAAAATTGTTGAACTCAACATCCACTCACTCCAAGTTCTCAAAACTCAAACTTCACTTGATTTGACTTGATTTTATTATACATTAATATTCAAAAAATAAAAATAATATAAAATATATGCATAATATATATACAACAAAAGATACCGATGTGTTTAATAAACAGGCAATAAATTCCATTGATGTTTCAAAACGCTTAGAACCTCCATGAGATTTCAAGAATTCCACATAATGGAAATTTCGAAATATTATGGAAGATTCCTAATATTTTTGAAATCTCAAGAAAGGTTAAAGTCTTTTTATTAAACCTTAGGGCAGGTCATTGTCTTTTACCAAAATATATATTGTATAACTAATATTATATAAAATAATAAAATTACAAAACCTCGATTAAACTCGCGAATATTATAACTATAGACACCCTAATTTTTACCTGATTATTTTAATTAGAAAATAGGGTTTCTGAAGCAAAGGTTAAGTCCAGATTTAAAAAAAATTGAGGTCAAGCATTATTAATGGACTATTCCTAAATTCCTAGGTTAATTGGTTTGCAATTTATTTTAACCATTCATAAGTATCTTTAACCTGTTATTCTAGGAAAAATAGGAAAAATTAAGTGACTTCAGGAATTTTTGTTAAAAATCCTTTGTGTTGTTGGTTAATTGATCCTTTTAATTCTTACTTGTTCCATACATGTGAGAGCCTGGATGTAGCGCGCCGACCCACCACATGGCCCCAAGTTTTACTTTAGTGATGCCTGTATACCTGATACCATAATTATTATATAATTGCAGAATAAATAAAATAATCTCCATAATTCATTACCAAAGTTCTATGTTACTAATATACATCACAGTCTCTCGATACTCATAACACAAACCATAGTACAATACCAAAACTAACTCAGTCTATACACCCATATTACATACTTAGGGCTTCAAACCCAACTTAAATATAGTAGAGTTCTTACTAACACTCACAAAAACTAAGTGGCTATCACTCTGCTCTAGAGTTTGCTAAACTCGACCTCAAGATGGTCCTGAAAAGATAATTTGTATATTAGGGTGAGACACTTCCCAATAAGAAAGATTAAGTTAACATCAGTGTGTGGTTAGCATGCATTTTGTAGAGACCCGAAGAATTATAACAATTAATTAATAAAAGAAAGAGAGAAAGGAATTTTCGTAAGGATTTTCAGTCGGGTCTTGTCGATGAGTGAAGAAGTGCTCGTCGATGAGCAAGGTTCTTGGGCTCGTCAATGGGGACATGTGTCTCATCGACGAGAAGTTACCGAGAGGACTATTTTTGGACTCTGAAACTCGTCGACGAGAATAAGATGTTCGTCGACGAGCTCCCTTCTTTGACTCGTCGATGAGGAGATGCGACTCGTCGACGAGTCCACATGGACAAGCTTTCTATATAAGCTTAAGAACTCAATTTTCTGTGGAAAAATTTTGCAAAAAACCTCTCTCTCTCTCTCTCTCTCTCTCTCTCTCTCTCTCTCTCTCTCTATCACCCACAACTCCCTCTCCTTCTCTCTTCGATTTCGGCTCTATCTTTTGCCGGTTCAACGATCGGAAGCCGCCACGTCACTCTTGGGAAGATTCTCTGTACATCTGCTGGAGTGATTTATTGGTTAGACAAACTTGAGAACCATCTCAAAATTTGGGTAAGTTAGTTATTTTAATATTTATTAAGGTATTTGGTTTTTCTGGGTTGAGGAAGGTGTTAGATAGGTTTAATACTGAAGTTTTGTTGGAAAAAATACAAATTTCAGGGTGTTGAGCTAGGGAACACACGAGTGTAATTTTGAAGTAATTTGTGAGTTTTTTCATAAGTCAGGTAAGGAGATAAACTAAGTCAGTATTTTCATGAAATTATTTATTAACATTCAACTTTTATTTTCAAGGAAATTGTGTATATTACAGAATTGAGTTTGGAAATACTGCTATTAATAGGAAAATAATTTTAATACAGTCCAATAGGGATTATGATTTTGTGTAAATTTTATGAATGGAACAATATTCACTTTTGTGTGGCATGAGTATGAAATTCTGTGATTTTATGGATTATCAGAATATTATTATTTTAGAATCAGCATGTTATACTGTTTTCAGGAAGGTATTAAAAATGATACAGAAACTATGTTTAAAGTATGGTAAAGAAACAGTATAGAGATTTTAAACTATATATGTAAAAATATATGCTGACGTAAGGGCCGTGATTTTACATGATATGACATGTCGGCGTAAAGGCCATGGTTTTTGTATGATATGCTATGTCAGCGTAAGGGTTGTGGTTTTCATGTTTTACTATGCCAACGTAAGGGCCGTGAATTTTATTTGATATGTTATGCAAAATTTTATGAAAATATTATTATGAGAGATATTATTATGAAATAGCCATGTATCATTATTTGGAAATATACTATATGTTATCAGAACCCAGATGGTTTGGTTTAGGCTTTCACGAAGCATGTTATCGCAATTATATGATCACGATCATGTATATGTTAGTGCTATCATGTGTCGTAAGGGATAGTGGGAGATCAACGGTCGATGTGGTTTTATGGTAGTGCAGATGTCCCTCTGGCATCCATACTAGGAGGGGCAGAGCCATCGTACTTATAGACTTATGTAGATCTAGTGTGGTCAACCAGCCATTGCTAGGTCCCACCTTCGGGCCACAAAACCTAGTCATGTGGGTGTAAGACATGACACAAGCCAGCTATCCATTGAGGGTGTTATTTCATGTACAAATATATATGATGATTTCATGTATAGAAACTTAGTAGGATATTCCATGTTATTATAAATTATGTTTTATCCAGATATGATACTAATGGTTTTGTCAAATATGTTTTACGTACTGTTATATATATAACACGAAAATACTCATGTTGATATTAGTTTAATTCCGTTACTGAGAGGTGTCTCACCCCAGCTTACTAACATTTCAGGAAATTTAGTTAGATCGGCGGACCGAGCTCCGCGTCAGCAGAGGCAATTTATACCACCCCGGTGGGAGGGTGAGTTTTTGAGCTAAGTTCAGATGGTTTTTGATCCTAGACTCGTCTTTTTGGTCCTTTAGGATGTAAATATATATATACTTGAAAGTTTTGTAGTACTCTTGTATTGTAACTGTTGGATGATTTGTATGTAATTTATGTTTTCCACTGCTTAGGTATCAAAGTTGTATTTCAGGTAAATCCCTGGTACCCATGGGTCTAGGTTGACTATGATTTGTCGGGATTATTATACTAGATATTATTACGGAAGGAAAAAAATTTATTGTAAAATAAGCAGGTCTTTATAGTTTGGTATCAGGGCCTAGGTTGGTAGGTTCTATAGACTTTAGAGTGCAACGGAAACGATACCAGAGTATAAGAAAAAGATTTAAGATTTTGTTCTATAGTCTAGAGGTAGGACTTCCATAGTGGTTTCTGTGTCTTTCCTGGGGTGACAATTTCAGGAAAGTCATAGTAAACTATTATCGGGTTGTGTTTCTATAGTGTAGGACTGAATCTTGAAATAAGATAAGGATGTCAAGATAGGGGATTTTAGTTAGATGTGTAAATTATAAGAATAGGGTCCTTGAGCCATGTTTATTATCTTTTCAAGATAGACCTTGGAGGAGGTAGTGCCCATGCGAGCGGTAGTGACGGTGTAGGGCCCTCAAGTGCAAGCGGGGCGGATTCAAATGCAGTACTATGCAGCATAGCTCGATAGGTTATCGCTGAGATCGCTTGGAGCTCCAGAGAGCAGGGAGGCTTGTCTGCAGGCCATGGGTGCATGACAAAGAAATTTACCAAGATGAATCCTTCGACATTTTCAGGAGGAGTTGATCCTGCAGCCGCCGAGAATTAGATGCAGGAGATCGAAAAAAGTTTTGGCTGTATTACAGTGTACGGAGGAGTAGAGGGACTGCTGTAAAACTTCTAGAGCAGCAGAGGACGACGCCAATAGTTATGACATGAGACCAATTTAAAGAATTATTCTTTGACAGATATTTCCCAGCCACTATCAGGGAAGCTAAAGTGGAAGAGTTTCTGAATTTGAAGTAGGGACAATTGTCGGTCCCGAAGTACGCGGCAAGGTTTATAGAGCTATCCCGCTTTGCCCCGTATATTGTTTCTGATGAAGTAAAGAAGGCAAGACAGTTTGAAAGAGGGTTGAGGCATGGAATATACAAGCTGGTAGTAGTGTTGAAGATATAGGATTTTGCTGAGTTAGTCGATAAGGCAGCATTGGCTGAGGCTAGTGAGCGGATGGATGTAGAGGAGCAGGGACAGAAGAAAAGATCTACGCCTTCAGGCTTCAATTAGGGAGTTAGGCAAGATCAGTGGAGGAGAGGAAACTATGACAGAGGATAGAGGCAGGAGACTGGAGGTCGTGAATTGCAAGCGGTGCAGAATTTTCCTTTCTGTCAGACTTGTGGAAAGAGACACTTGGGAGAGTGTTGAGTGGGGAGAGATGTCTGCTAATGCTATGGTAGGTAGAGACATCTACTGCAAGTTGTCCCTACACCACCTAGTACCGCTCCTGCTCCTAGACCGTATCAAGGAGGCTATCAGGTGCCCCGTGAAGGCCAGCAGAGGAATTTAGCTCCAACGAGGATCTATGCTTTTATGCCTAGAGATGTTGAGACAACCAATGATGTGGTGATAGGTATGATTAACATGATTTCATTTAAAGTTATTGTATTGTTTGATTTAGGAGCCACACACTTGTTCGTGCCTATGGGGTGTATTAGATTATGTGGGGCAGAAACACATTTGTTAGACACTGAACTGTTAGTAACTACACCATCAGGGTCAGTAGTGAGGTGTAGTAGAGTGCTCTGAGGCTGTCCAGTTGATATTCAGGGGATAGTCTTGCCAGCTGACTTAATAGTATTGGACATGCATGGGTTTGATGTAATTTTTGGTATGGACTGGTTGGCAGCCAATTACACCAGTATAGACTATCATTTGAAAGAAGTAATATTCAGAAGTCTGAAAAGACTAGAATTCAGGTTTATAGGGTCGCGTGTGCAATCCCCGCCACAATTAGTATCAACCATACAGGTGAGAAGATTACTCTTGGATGGTTGTCAAGGGTATATGGCCTTTTTTAAAGAGATGTCAAAAATGAATTGAAGTTGGGCAATACACCAGTGGTTAAGGAATTTCCAGACGTTTTTCCAGAAGATCTACCTAGGTTACCTCCCAACCGCGAGGTAGATTTCGTTATTGATCTACTTCCTGGGACGGCACCGATCTCTAAAACTCCTTATAGAATGGCTTCAGTAGAGTTGGGAGAGCTAAATGGTCGGTTGCAAGACTTGCTGGATAAGGGTTTTATTTCGCCCAATGTATCACCGTGGGGAGCTCTAGTGTTATTTTAAATAAAAAGGACGGGTCTATGAGGATGTGTATAGATTATAAGAAAATTAATAAGGTGACAATCAAGAACATGTATCCTTTACCCCATATAGATGATTTATTTGACTAGCTTCGGGGTATGTGGGTCTATTCTAAGATTGATCTCAGATCAGACTATCATCAAGTGAAAGTAAAAGCACAAGACGTCTCGAAGACAACCTTCAGGACCATATATGGGCATTATGAATTACTTGTTATGCCTTTTGGTCTGATGAATGCTCCTACTGTATTCTTGGACTTGATGAATAGAGTTTTTCATCAGTATTTAGACTAGTTCATTGTAGCTTTCATTGATGATATACTGGTTTACTTGAGGAGTTTTGAGGAGCATGAAACACATTTATGGCTGGTATTTCAGATGCTCAAGGAAAAGAAATTGTATGCCAAGTTTAGTAAATGTGAATTCTAGCTAGAGGAAGTGTTGTGTCTGGGGCATGTTATCTCAGGGGATGGTATTCCAATGGATCCTAGCAAGATTGAGGCAATGGTAAATTGGGAAAGGCCAAGGAACATTCAGGAAATTAGGAGTTTCTGGGAACTGATAGGTTATCACCGTCGGTTTGTTAAAGGATTCTCAGTATTATTAGGGCCTCTAATGCGTCTGACCAGGAAGAATGTCAAGTTTGAATGGGATGACGATTGTGAACAGAGCTTTCAGGAACTAAAATAGAGGCTTGTCACTACATCAGTGTTGATCATTCCGTCAGGGGATGATGGTTACATAATTTACAGTGGCGCGTCTTTGAAAGGACTCAACTGTGTATTGATGCTATAACGCCCAAAAAAAAAAAAAATTATATGCATAGAAGTGTGGAAAATAATAATAATAATAATAATAATAATAATAATAATAATAATCATAATAATAATAATAATAATATATTAATTATTAACTATTAGTTATTAATTAATTAAATATTATTAAATTGGATTAATTAATTAAATTAAACATTATTGAATTGAATTTATTAAATAATTATAATGATATACATATATATATATATATATATATAAGTATATGATATTATAATAATAAAAGTTATATATATATATATATATATACATATATATAGGGAAATAAGCAGAACGTCACTTACTCACTCTCTCTCTCTCTCTCTCTCTCTCTCTCTCTCTCTCTCTCTCTCTCTCTCTCTCTCTCTCTCTGTACTCTCCTCATCTCCTCTCCCACTCTCCTCAATTTCTTGGCAAATATTCGGTCGATCGGAAAATCGAAAATACCATTGGGTTTCTAGTTCGGCCACTGACATTTCTACCGGAGCAGATTTGTCATAGGAGCGGCGTAGGCATCATTTTTGAGGTAAGGTAATCTTTCCTTATTTTCTCAAATTCTCCTTAGATCTTTAGTCAAATCGACGATTGGGCACCACCACGGGGTCCTAGCCACGATTGTCGATTTGGCTGAAGATCTAAGGAGAAATTGAGAAAATAGGGAAATATTACCTTACCCCAGGAATGGTGCTTACGCTGCTGCTATGACAAATACACTCCAGTAGAAATGTCGGTATTATTTTCCACACTTCTATGCATATAAATTTTTTTTGGGCGTTACATTATCCTCTCATAAAAATTTCATCCCCAAAATTTATTAAATACAACCCCAAGTAAAATCCATCCTTAACCTAACAAGTTCTGAGTTAATCCTTTAAACAACTCTATTAAAATTGGTAACTAATATAAATCGATGGATTATACATTCTATCCTAATACACCTTACTTTAGCACCAAAACTCCACAACTTCAATTTTCATCTCCAATCTTCCAAAGATCTAACCCCATCATAACCTTAGAAGAATCAATAGATAATTATCTTTTGATTATGACATGACCCAAAAATTTCGTATTAGTTGTCTAGAACTCACATGTTTTGTTTAGCATATAACTGATACTCTCATAATGTTCGTAAAATTATTCAAAAATATTATTCACGCTCTTCTTGAGTCTTTGAATACTCCAAAATTATTCACAAAAATTATAATAAATTGATTCAAGTATGATTGAACAACTTGATTCATCCTATCCATGAAAATGTAAGGTGCATTGGTAACCCCAATTGGTAACACCTGAAACTTATAACGATCATACTGTGTACTCAATTCTATTTTTGGGATGTGTAATTTTCAATTCTTTATTAGTGATAATTTAATTGTAAATCAATCTTAAAAAATTTTGGGATTTATCAATTATTCCAATAATCCCCCAACCCCTAGAAGTTGATACCGATTCCTACTGTAATGTGATTCAACTTCCAATGATTAATGCCTAACCTGAAGGCCCCACTATATCTCTTGGTGAATAACACAGGTGCAACCTATAATGATATACTAGGTTGAACAGATTCCTTGTTAAGGAAATCTTCTAGTTGCTCCTTAAGTTGCCTTAGTTTAGTTGATGTCATTCTATAGGAAGCAATCGACATAGGCTCCGCTCCTAGCACCAAATCGATATTAAATTCAATCTCCTCTTGAAGATAGTCCCAATAAGTCATCTAAAAAGAATATCTAGAATTTCATCACTTATAGGTAAAGAAGTTTGGGATTCGTTAACTCGTATAGTTCTTTCATTGCTGCTACAAACCCCGGACATGTGCCCAAATTCACAAGCTCTCAAGATGTCAAATATGAGAGCTTGTTAGTTGGAAGGAAACCATCACTCCATTTGAATCTCCAAGTACTACTTCCTTTTGGAAACAATCAACTAGGTGTGTGATCAATAGATAACCACCAATGGTTAGCATCATTTTAAACAGAGAACTTGCAATGATGACTCATACTCATAAAGGATCATACCTGTTGAGACATCTCAGACCATGATGTGTAATCATTTGCCTGTCAGATCAAATGTATAAAAGGCACTTCAAAACTCTCGTCATAACTTTGTAATTCATTTGAGTAAAATTTATATGAACTCCCGAATATTCCCTGAAATTCTAATCACCCAATTTCTTTTCAATGCTAAACCAATGTATAGGCTTACACTTTTAAATCATGGTAAGGTATCATTTTCCTACCAAATTGATTCCTAGATTTTTTTTTTTCTAACTTCAAACAGTTTTTAAAACTCAACTTCTAACCTATGGTGGCACCCATTGAATATCAAAACATAGTTGGAAAATATCCGCAATGAAAAACATGGATTGCAATTATAGAAAGTTTAAGTCTAGGTATATTAACTTCAAGCCAACCATAATCTTGCTCTAGTGACTGGACAAATATGCAATAAACACTTGTCTTGATTTTTCGGTATAAAATACAATACAAATGAAGTTGTTTAGTCAGCTATGATCAGTGATTGGACATTTTATGGCAGCATAAATCTTGTGTGAAATGGATCAAGAAGGAAAAAGGGTGACATTCATTTGTACTAGAGAGTTGCTAATGGTAGAAGGATTAGATTCTGAAGATGGCTTCAAAAGCCATAATCAACTGTAGATAACTATAGAAGATTTCACATGAAACTGTATACAAGCCAAATCCCAAATGAGCCAATGTTTAAGCAGTTAAATTGGTGTCCCACTGCCAAGTAGGATTTGCATGGATAGAGTGAAAAAATAAAACTCCACATCCTAGCATACATGGTTTTCCTTTTGGATAGCAAATTGTTAAAGATCCGAGTATCATTATGATTTTTCTTCTAGGTAAGTTGATAAAGATGATTTTGTTAGGTGTTATTTGATTCAAAGAATCCTTCGGAAGACTTGGCAATGTGATGCCTATGACATCTTATTCTCAGGTTTGTTTTCAACTTATGGTGACAACATTACTTCCCAAGGAATAAATCATAGAACATAGAAGTCAAATTGTTGTCCACTTAGTATCTTACATTTTTATGGGCGTCTTAATTTTAGGATTACACTGTCCTCACTATTTTGGCTAACTTATGGAAATATGAAAATATGTAGTCGACGCACACTCTCATCGACCCATCTTCCTTCCTCATAAACAATACTAGCGCTCCCTAGGGTGACACGTTGAGCCCGATAAACCCCTTTTCTAACAATTTCTGCAACTGTTCTTTCATTTTTTAGCTCTGCCGGTGCCGTTCTGTACAACGCTTTCGAAATCAGAGCTATCCCCAGAACCAGATCAATAGAAAATTCTACCTCACGTTCAGGAGCTA
This sequence comes from Malania oleifera, assembly GCF_029873635.1. NCBI lineage: Eukaryota > Viridiplantae > Streptophyta > Magnoliopsida > Santalales > Ximeniaceae > Malania > Malania oleifera. Next base: position 11,453,630 of record NC_080423.1, on the reverse strand, counting down.
GTCTCGGCAAATCCTCAGAAAATTTATCAGGAAAATCCCTCACTACCAGAATATCCTCAACCCTCAACTTTCCTTCTAATACTTCCTTCACATAGGCCAAAAATCCCTGACAACCCTCCAACAACAACCTCCTTACCTAAATGGAGGATAACAACTGTGGTGGGGCGTGCGCATATGGCCCCACAAATCTATACTCCTGTCCTCTTGGAGGTCCGAACACTACCTCTTTCTGATAATAGTTAATACTGGCCTAATTGACAGCTAGCCAGTCCATTGCCAAGATCAAAATAAACCAGTGCCTATAAAACACTACAAGACCAGTAAACAATATCCTTCCCTGAATATTCGCTGGACCATCCTTAAACGCCCTTCTACATTTTACCATTGTTCCTATTGGTGTGGCTACAAATAATTTGATGTCTAACAATTAAGTTCCCATCCTACACAGTCTGATATATTCCTCAGAAATAAACAAACACATTGCTTCTAAATCATATAAAAGAATAACTTTAACTAAAATTATAACTTTACTACCTATCACCATGTCTCCTACTGCCTCAATATCTCCTAGTGTCAGTGCATAAAATTGCACCAGAGTAGTATTCATCTATTGTTCTCCTCGAGGTGCCTAATAGCCTCCTCTATATGGTTAAGGAGCAACCACTATCCCTAGAGGTGCCTGACAGTTTCTCAAAATATGTCAAGGCTAATAGCACCGATAACAGACAACCTCCCTCACTCCGCACTCTCCTGGGTGTCTCTTGTAGCATCTAGGACAAGGAGGGGGCATCGGTCTATATTTTACCGCTCTACTTCCCATCCCCTATCTCTGACCTCCTCTGCTATCCTACCTCCTCCACAGCCCCCAGCTGAACCCTACTTGAAAATCTGGAGGCGCAGGCCTCTTTTTTTGACTCTGTGCCGCAGCATCTCTCTATAGGTTACTCTCAATCACTGTGGCTCTATCAACTATCTCCAAAAATTTTGGGTCTGGAAACCTACAATATGCTTATAAAATCCCTGAATTAGGCCCTCCTCAAACTTTCTTGCCTTCTTTCCTTATCTAGCACTAAGTATGGGGCAAACTGGTATAGCTCGATAAATCTAGCTGCATGCTGCTATACCGTCATATGCCCCTACGTCAAATATAAAATTCTGCTGCCTTCGCATTTCTAATGGTAGCGGAGAAGTATCGCTTGAAGAACAACTCCCTGAAGCGGCTCCAGGTCACCATTACAAGCTTAGGTCTCTGCTCCTTTACCGATCTTGCTAATCTCCGCCAACATTTGCTTCCCTAGTCAACTTGAATGCAGCAAAGGACACTTTTAGCTCCTCAATACAAGGGAGAACTGGTATTGTTTCAATCTACCTATCTCCTACTCTCATAAAAATCCATTCCTGTACTCTGGTATTGTTTCCGTTGCACTCTAAAGTCTATAGAACCTAACAACCTAGGCTCTAATACCAAACTGTAACGACCTATATAATTTCCACACACACACACACACACACACACACACACACACACATATATATATATATATATATTCCATATATTAGCCTACCAATAATCATAACTACTACATACATAATCCACCCAGACTTGTAGGTGCTGGGAAATGAACCAGTCATATGAACATGACACTCTAGCAACGAAAGGCTACAACATATACATATCAAATAATCCAACAAACATAATACCAGAGTTATACAAAAATCTATCATATTCAAATACACATATTCCAACATGAACATAAAGTTCCCTAGGATCACTACCCCAAAATCCATCTGACCCTAGTGGAACGACTTACCCTTTTGGCAGGGTAGATCAAGCGACCACTATGGCTGTGGAGCTTTATTCGCTCCTCTACCTGGATTCCCTAAAATATTATAAAATTGGGGCGAGACACTTCTCAGTAAGGGAAATAAACTAATATCAATGTGTGACCACATGAGTATTTCACGTGTCATAAGCATATACTGTACATAAATCATATCTGAGAAATCTGTCTGATAAATACTGAACAAACATATTTGAAAGTAGCATACATGTCATGCTATATATCTGTACATGTAAAACATCTTATATCATTGTATAATTCATGAAATAAATCTCAAGATGGATAGTTAGCTGATGCCATGTATTACCCCCACATAACTGGGTTGTGCGGTCCGAAGGCGGGACCTAACACTGGCTGGCCGACCATGCTAGATCAATATAAGTTTGTAAGTACAATGAGCCCACCCCACCCTGGTTCGGACTGTTAGGGGGACATCTACAACTTTGCATTGAAGCCACATTGACTGCCAATCCCCCACAGCCCCTTGCGGCATGTGGTAACACTAAACATAATCTGAATACATATATAGCTACAGTACTGTGCTGTTGAACTGAACTAAACTAAGTCATCCGGGTACTGATATCATATACTGTATTTCATATGCTGAATATAACCATTTCTCCATAATATCTAACATAACAATATTTTCATAAAAATAACATATCTTTCATTACGGCTCTTGCACCTTCATTTCATATCGTACCATATAAATTAATGGCCCTTATGCCATTTTATATAAACTATGGCCCTTGCACCATTTCTTATAAATTACGGCCCTTGCGCCGTTTCACATAAATTACTAAAAATATAATTCCTGTACATTTTTAACCATTTCTCGAAAACAATAATAACATGAATGTTCTGAAAACATAACATTTTGTCATCACATAAATCATAAGATTTTATACCCATGCCACACAAATTAAACCATTTCCCCTAATAATATATATATGAACATTCCCTATAAACAGTAGTAATTTTTTTGAACATAATTTTATATCATACATAATTTCTGAAATAAAATGTTATAGAATAATAAGTATTTCCATGAAAATTTTGACTTAATTCATTCCCTTACTTGACTTACTGAGATGCCCACACAGTTCAATCCTAAGCCCATGGCATTTCCAACACAAAATCTACAATTTCCATTTCCCTAAAACATTCAACATAATTTCCATAAAACATTTCCTAGCCTCCCAATAATCTAAATAAATTGTTAAACTCCAAAATAATCAAATTACCTTAGTTTTCCTACTATGCTCACAAGGTCCTGAAATTACACCTGTGGCGCTTACCCGAGCCCTGAATCAAGAATCCTAATTCCATTAAATCAATCCTAAATAAAATACTATTTTAATATTTCATAGGCCCATAAATTTCAAATAAATAATTATACCCTCAAATATAACCAATTTACTTAATTCCCCAAATCCCACAGGGCCCTAGTTGCGATCGTCGTCATTTTGGTTAGAGTAAATTTTCAATTTAGGTTTCCTAGACACCATTCTCTAAACCTCATTTTTTCTGCGAAAAATTGACATAAACTCTCTCTCTCTCTCTCTCTCTCTCTCTCTCTCTCTCACACACACACACACACACACACACACGCACACACACACACACACACACATATGACTCTCTCCTCCTTCTCTCTTCGAGTTGGGCCCTGTTCTTTGCTGGTTCAACGATCGGAAGCCGCCACGTCACTCCTGGGAAGATTCTCTGCATATCTGTTGGAGTGATTTGTTGGTTAGGCTAACTTGGGAACCATCCCAAAATTTGGGTAAGTTAGTTAATTTCAGTTTTATTAGGTTTTTAGTATTTTTAGACTGAGGAGAATATGTTAGGGAAGATTATACTGGAGTTTTGTAAAATAAATTAGGGTATTATATTTTCAAGACTAGGGTATTTTTGGGACCCTGCAGACATAAGTTGGGGACCCTAATGAAAATTTCTAGGAGCCCAGGTAAATTATAGTTAAGAAAATTACGAGTATGTATGTTCGGAGAAATATAGTTGATTTATTGGAAATATGTATATATGTATTATTTTAGGATTTTGGAAATAGTACGCCGTGGGCATGAGGTTAGAGTTGGAGGCGAGCCTCCCAACAAGTAGGTAAGGGAAATATGCTATGCTAGATAAATTAGAATTTTATCAGTAAATACAATATAAGTTTATGGGTGTTTTTCAGAGCAAATATTATATAGTTTTACAAATTATATATTATGAGTTATCAACTATTGTGTGGCATGAGTAAAATGAGTACAGTACTGAACTTATAGAACTTTTATAGAATTATGATATACAATATTTATTTCACAGTTACAGTTATCCAATATTTTTCAGAATTATGTATTTACACAGTTTAACATGTTTTAATAGAAAGCATAATATATAGTTTTATAGTGAGGATGTTACATACAGATCTCAAGGCCGTAACAGTTAGTTATACAATTTTATAGATAAGTTATTATAGTATATGTTCAAAACAGACAGTACAATTTATACAAAATAATTATACAGAGTTAAGGCAATTATAGCAGAAATAGAATCATAGTAAACAGTAAAATACATCTATATACAAGAGTATTATATATATATATATATATATATATATATATATATATATATAGTATCAGATAGCAGAGCACGGTACCGTAGCTATAGAGCGGAGAGAGTACAACACCACATCTCAGTTAGAGTGTGGCATTTTATGGTTGATTGTGCCATTGGAGAGATTGCAGACTCTTTGGTAATCTAATCTAGGTGGACGGGATTGATTGTAGTGATCCTTGGACGGACCTTGGTTGAGGGGCCAATCATACCTTAGTGGAGCTATAGTTGACTAATCCTGGAGGGCCAACCAGGATTAAGTCCCTCCTTCGGGTTGCACAACCCTGTTGAGGGGATTTGAATGATGACATTCAGTTATCCATCTAGGGAAGATTTCACAACTATTATATATGTACAGGAAACAATAGAATTACTAATAGTTATTAATAGTATATTCAAATAGAAAGTTCAGTAACAAATATATTTTTAGAAACACAGGTTTGTGTTACATTGTATATTACTATTACATGTTAATTTAGATTCAGTTAATTATAGTATATGTATATAACTTAAAGAAACTTATATGTCACACATTGGCAACAACATATTTCATCTTACTGAGCGTTGTCTCATCCTAGTAATTTAATATTTTTCAAGTGATCTAGTTAGACGGGCATACCAGGTTTGTAAATAAAGGAGATATTAGTTCTGCCCTGTTTATAGGGTAAGTAGTTTTTGGGTGAGATGTATTTTTGTATAGATCCTACGGGATCTAGACTTTTAAACTAGAGTGATGTACATAAGTGGTGAAAATCTTGGTATTGTGTTTCTGGATGCACACTTTATGTTTTTCGCTGCTTAGGTATTATGTTTTTGGGCATCATGGAATAGGATATATTTTCTAGTCAGTATTATGTTTATTATTAAAAAAATGGCATAAAAAATCGGGTCGTTGCAATTTGGTATCAGAGCCTAGGTTTCTAGGTCCTGTAGACTCTAGAGTATAGCGAAAAACAATACCAGTATTTAGGAATGGAATTTTGAGAATAATAAAACAGATCTGTGAGTTAATGATGAGGAATTAGGATGAATTTAGGGTTCTGCTCTGCAGTCTGGAAACAGGAACTTCGGGGTGTTTGTGTTTTTCCTAAGGTGACGATTCTAGGAAAACCATAGTAAACTATCATTGGTTTCTATTTCTATACGGTAGAACTAGACCTTAAATTAGAAATAGGAGGTATAGAGAGATTTAATTAGAATAGCATTATGAGGTTTGGATTCTCAAGATAATCTAGCGTTATTTCAGGATAGATCTAGGAGGCAGTAGCATCCACACTAGTGAAGATGATGGAATAGGACCTTCTGGCGCGGGAAGTGGGGATTCAGATGCAGTATTGCGCAGTATGACTCAGTAGGTCATGGCTGAGATAGCATGGAGCTCTAGGGAGCAGGGACGTTCGTCTACAGCACAGGACTGCACGATATAGAAGTTTACAAAGATGAACCCTCCGACATTTTCAAAAACAACTGATCTTACAGTTTCTGATAACTGAATGCGGGAGATAGAAAAGGTATTAATGATGTTTCATTGCACTAATGAGCAGAGAGTCCTCTATGCCACGTATAAATTGGTAGGAGAGGCTGAGAGATGGTGGACAACCACGAAGGTACTAGAGGAGTAGAGATCCATTCCAATGCCGACCTGGGCCCGATTCAGGGACATACTCTTTGATAGATACTATCCTGCCTCAGTTAGAGAGGTTAGAGTACATGAGTTTCTAAACTTGTCCCATGGATCGATGACAGTCTAGCAGTATGCGGTGAAATTCATTGAGTTGTCGCGTTTTTCCCTTATATTGTCCTAGATGAAGCTAAGAAAGTCAGGACGTTCGAGAGAAATTTGAAGCGGTACATTTATAGATAGGTGGCAGTACTGAAGATACAAGATTTTTCAGAGTTGGTTGACAGGGCCATAATAGCAGAGGAGGGTTTGCCTAGGGAGATTGAGACACAAAGCCAGAAGAAGAGGCCTGCACTTTCAAGTTTCTCGGCGGGTTCCTGCCGAGGCCCTTGGAGAGGAGGTAGATCCGGTGAGGATTAAAGACAGACGAAAGGGCACGATGGATTTTAGGGTGGGCAGTCTTATCCCACTTGCCCTAGATGTGGACGGAGACATCTTGGTGAGTGTCGGCTGGGGGAGAAAGTCTACTACCATTCTGAGAGACCCATCTATATGGCTCGATTATGTTAAGGACCGTTGATTTATGCACCAACTCCCAAAACAAACTGAGGTGGTCATCGGGCGCCCCGTGGAGACCAGCAGAGGAATATGGTGCCAATGGGGGTCTATACATTGACGCCGAGAGATGCTGAGACTGCTGAAGACATTGTCACAGTTGCACTTACTGTATTATCATATAAAGTTATTGTTTTGTTTGACACAGGTGCCACCCATTCCTTTGTATCGTCGGGGTATGTTAAAGTGGCTGGGGTAGAGGTACAATTGTTGGATGTTGAGTTTTCTGTTGCCATGTTGACTGGATCTACTATGAGGTGTAGGAAGATACTTAGAAACTTTCCAATGTGCATTCAGGGGAAAGTACTACTAGCTGATCTTGTGATACTAGATATGCAGGGATTTGATATAATATTGGGTATGGATTGGCTGGCAGTTAATCATGCCAGCATAGACTGTTATAAAAAAAAAAGTAATTTTCAAACCCCTAAGTGAGTAAGAATATAGATTTGTGGGTACACGTGTGTGTGCCTCGCTCAACTAGTGCCAGCTATTCAGGCGAAAAGATTTCTTCTAGGTGGTTGCCAGAGATACGTTGCCTACATAAAGGAGCTACCAAAGGAAGAACTAAAATAGGCTAACATTCCAGTGGTTAGAGAATTCCCAGATGTTTTTCCAAACGAGTTACCTGGCTTACTACCAGATCGGGAGATAGAATTTGCATTTGATCTGGTTCCAGAGACAACACCTATATCTAAAATGCCTTACCAAATGGTTCCAGTAGAATTAAAAGAGTTAAAAGACTAGTTGCAGGAGCTGTTAGATAGAGGTTTTATTAGACCCAGCATGTCACCTTGGGGAGCACCTGTTTTATTTGTGAAGAAGAAAGATGGGACTATGAAGATGTGCATTGATTATAGAGAAATAAACAAAGTGATAATAAAGAATAAGTATCCTCTCCCTAGAATCGATGATCTATTTGATCAACTCCAGGGGACTCAGATCTATTCCATTATTGATCTCTAGTCCAGTTATTACCAGATGAAAGTTAAAGCAGAGGACGTTTCAAAGACAGCTTTTAGGACAAGGTATGGGCACTATGAATTTCTTGTTATGTCGTTCGATCTAACAAATGCACTAGGAACGTTGGTGGACCTAATGAATCGGGTGTTTCATTAGTATCTTGACGAACTTGTTGTGATTTTTATAGGTGATATACTAGCATATTAGAAGAGCTTTGAGGAGCATAAGCATCATATGGGGCTGGTATTGCAGATATTGAAGGAAAGAGAACTGTATGCGAAATTTAAGAAATGTGAATTCTAGCTGAGGCAAGTCACCTTTCTAGGGCATGTGATCTCCGAGGATGGTATATCAGTTGAGCCAAGCAAAATAGAAGCAGTAGTTGATTGGCCAAGGCTGAGGAATGTTCAAGAGATCAGGAGTTTTCTAGATTTGGCAAGGTATTAGTGGCGCTTTGTGGATGATTTTTCCAAATTATTAGGTCCCTTAACATGGCTTACGAGAAAGAATGAGAGGTTTGAATGGTCCATTGAATGTGAGCAAAGTTTTCAAGAGTTGAAGCAACGGTTGGTTACTACCCTAGTGTTAACTATTCCATCGGGAGAGGATGGATTCATTATATACAGTGATGTGTCCCAGAAGGGACTTGGGTGTGTGTTGATGCAGCATGACAGAGTCATCACCTATGCATCTAGACATCTTAAAGAATATGAGAAGAACTATCCTGTGCATGATCTATAATTAGCTGCAGTGGTTTATGCTTTAAAAATATGGAGGCATTATCTATATGGTGGGAAATACGAAATCTTCACGGACCACAAAAGTTTGAAGTGTTTCTTTACCCAGAAAGAGCTGAATATGAGGCAAAGAAGGTGGTTGGAACTCATTAAAGATTATGACAATACTATTAGTTACCGCTCAGGAAAAGCGAATGTGGTAGCAGATGCTCTGAGCAGGAAATCAGTGGGACGAGCACTGACAGCTATGGACGTTCAGTATCTTGACTCACTCGAAAAATGAGCAGCTCGAAAGCTATTCCAAGTACAGGAGTTACGTTGTGTAATATTCAGCCCAAGGGCTAGATCGTCTCCTCAGGGAATGCGTTTTAATATCAAGTTTTACGTTTTTTCAATTGAAAAATAAAAGGTTACTAAACTCTGTTCAGATTTGGGATTTTCAGGATTGGTTGAGATTTCTTTTGACAATTTAAACAAACAAGCAAATAAAACCCTAATCCTGACATGCACTGAATTAAACAACGAGAACAAAAATCTTACGTTACCAATCGAACAAGAATTGAACCACGTGTTGAACTTTGGGATAGAAAAGATGGTAACTTTAATACGTAATTGAAACACGCAATAATGAAACTCACACAAACACAACACGAACAATAAAAATCAGATCTTTAATAAAATCAAAAACTTGAACCAAAACCAAAATTAAATGCAAACACAACATGAGTTTAACGCTTAAACAACTCAAACGATAACTGAACACGATAAAAATGAAAAACTTTAATTAGGCTAACCATAAACTAAATTGAGCTTTAAAAAGATTAAATCTTGAAAAAAAAAAAACAACTAATTTAATTTCTAAAATAAAAACAAATTTTTTCCTTTTAATATTTTATTCTTTTTTTATTATTTTAGAACCAAAACGAACCTTACTAGATTAATTTACTAAATCGAAGCATTAATTGAATTTATCACAAACTTAATTGAGAGAATGTAAATAACTAAATATTTCAATAATAATAAAAATCCTAAATAAATACTTCAAAAAAAAAAATTCTAAACAATAATCAAAGTCTAATTTTTTTTTTTAATAAACTTCGATACAAATTCAACAATACTTAACTAAGTGATAAAAACAGAAACAAAAGAAAAGATGATAGAGAGAGAGAGAGAGAGAGAGAGAGAGAGAGAGAGAGAGAGAGTAAGCCGGGGTAGTGGTTGGCTGTAGGTACTGGAGGCTTTGGTGGCTCGGATGGAGCAGTTTAGCACCTGTTAGGTTCAAGGGGTGGTGCATGGGCTTCTTTGCAAGATTTGGGTTGCTGGTTATGCTGTTGTTGCAGGGAGAGCCAGAGCTACTGGTGGTTGCCGGAGCAGGAGAGTTGCAGAGGGAAGGAGGATGGCTGGTGCGTGCTTGGAGCAGAGGGTGGCTTATGGGTGTCGGCTGACCAGTAGTTGCGGCTGTTGTCTGTTGCTGTTAGATGGCCCACGGTAGGATGGCTGAAAACAAAGGAAACAGGAAGGAGAAAGGCAGGGGAGTAGAGGGAGAAAGAGAGAGAACAAAGAAGAGGGGGAGAGAAAATGAGAGGGAGAGAGGCCGAGGGAGGAAGAGAGAGAAAGAGGGCCGAGAGATAGGGAGAGAAAGAGAATTAGGGAGAGCTTGAGAAGAAGGAGAGAATGAAAGGAGGGAGAGAAGCTGTGAGAGGTTGAAGGAGGGAGTTAGGGAGAGAAGGAGCAGGGAAGAGAGATAGAGAAGGAGGGTGTGCGGGGGTACATCAAAACAAAAGAAAGACATGAAATAAATTGGAAGGGGGAGAGCTTGCCCTAGTGCACGACCCAGCAGGTGGATTCAGATAGCCGACTTGACCCGACCTGCATGGCCGAGTCACATTGATTACGTGTCAAAACTGCGTAATTGGACATCTTAACATCAGTTTTAAGGTTTATATTTTTAATTAAATGTCCAAAATTGTTCAATATTTTAATAAAGTGCCAAAATCATCATTCTTGAACTTTATTGCACTATTTATGAAGTTTTGGTAACTTTTTTGTTGCAGGAAAAATCTTAGAAACTAAAACCAACACCTGTTCGTATTTCATGCATAACTTTTCCGTCTGAGCTTCGATCGAGACGATTCAGATTTCTAGAGAAAGAAGAAAGGATTATCTACAACGTTTGTGTTTTGAGTTTTGTGAAAAACGGGTTCCAGAAGAGTCAGATTTGCAATGAACATAGAATGAAAAAAATATATATATAATAATTCAAGTCCTTTCAAATGGGCTGGGTCAAATTCATCTTGGCTGGATTCGGGTCTAGGGCTTCCCCCCCTATCCTTTAAATTCCCTTCTCTTCCTCCCCCTGCGCAGGCAGCCCGAGGGCTCCCCATTCTCTCCTTCTCTTCCTCTTCTTCTTCTTCTTCTTTTTGCTATCTCTCTTCCCTTAGCTTCTCTCCTTTCTCACTTTCTCCTTCTTTGGTGTTTGTTTTTCTCTTATCACTCTCTCTTCCTCTCTATCCCAGTTACCTTCCCCTCTCTCCCTTGAACTCTCCTCTGTTTTCTTGCAGCACGACACTAGCCAATCGAGCCTCTTTTCCTCCCCTCAACTCTTCCTCCCCTCTTACTCTGTTTCTCTGCAACCCGTGAGCCCTCTTCAGCAATACCAGCTCCTCCACTCTCGGCCAAGCACTCCTCCTACAGCAGCCATAGCAGTTTAACTCCACTCTGCTGCTGTTGTCTAAGGAGACCTGAGGAGATTCTTCATGGCACAGCAGAACACCAGCAGCTGAACCCCTCAGCTGCCACTCTCCACCTTGCAGTCTCCACCACAGTACCAGCCCCTGTCATTGCTGCAATTTCCAGCAGTCCTGCTCTGTTCTCTCTCTCTCTCTCTCTCTCTCTCTCTCTCTCTCTCTCTTATCTTTTCCCTTTCTTTTATTATACTAATTAATCATTTGAATATTGTTAACTTTTTATTTGAGTTTATTGTTATATTTAGATTTTGAATATTATTTGGGGTGTTTCATTATTATTGAAGTTTAATTGTTTTTTTTATTCTCTTTCGGTTAAATTTTTTTCCGTAGATTAGTTTAATGTTCCAAGTTATTTAATTAATTTAGTTAGGGTTAGTTTCATTAAAGTTCGTATTTTTATTTTTCGGTATTATTCAAAGTTTAGATTTTTGATGTGTTTGCATTTTTGTTCGAGTTCTTGGTTTGAATTATTGATCCGTATTAAAGGTTTTTTTTTTTTTAGTGTGTGTCTAGTTTAGTTTCCATTGGGTGTTTCTAATTCCATGTTTTAGGTGACCATCTTTAAACTAACGCGTGTTAAGTTTCCCTGAGTAAATTAGGATTTCATTAGTGTTCTTTAATTCAATGCATGTTAGTTTTAGGACCTTAATTTACATGTCATTTAATTCATAAAAAGTGAAATTGAACGATCTTGAAAATCTGAATTTGAACCAAGTTTAGTGCATTTTTATTTTCGATTGGACAAACGTAACATTTTGAGATTAAAACGCATTCCCTGAGTAGACGATCTAGCCCTTGGGCTTAATATTACACGACAGAACTCCTATATTTGGGATAGCTTTCGAGCTGCTCATTTTTCGAGTGAGTCAAGTTTTTGGCGCCGTTGCCGGAGAATGTCGGTCTTAGTTTTAAATTTGCATTTTTCCCGTCATTTTTGTTAGTTTTATGAAAAAGAAAAAAAAATAGAAAAAAAAAATAGAAAAAATTTTGAGTTTTGAAAAATGGCTGCACCTATACCGCGCACGATAATGGACTTTTTGCAGCTTGAATATGCCACTGCATCCTCTTCCACTGTTTTGCCTTATGACGAGTTTAATTTCATGATGCAGCGTGGGAGGACGTCATTGCTACTCGAGTTCTACTGGACGGAATCTAAGTGCCCTTATCAGCACTTAGCAGAGTTTGAGTATACTTGCAACATGTTTTTCTTTTATGCTAAAACTGATGAATCTAGTAGATTGAATTTATTTCTTGCTACTTTGCAGGATAGGGCACAGATCTGGTTTCATTCCTTAAGACCTCACTATATCACTAATTGGTCTGATATGAAGCGTGAATTCCTGCATGCATTTTGTCCCTCACAGAAAACTCAATTTTTGCAGGAACAAATTCTTAATTTTGTGCAGTAGGATGACGAGACATTTCGGGCTTGTTGGGAACGATTCAAGGATCTGCTAAGTACTTGCCCACATCACGGGTTTGACTCATGGAGGTTAGCTAATTATTTTTATATTGCTCTTACCCCTGATTGCAAGTATTTTGTCCAGACCATGTGCAATGGAGAACCTGTCAGCGAGGATACCGATTAAGTATTATCATTCTTTGATTACTTAGCTGACAATGTCCCACAGTGCAACACACGATACACTCAGGCGCCCATGACTGCATACCCTATCAGCACAATTAGTGGTGGTGATGCATATGAACCACCAAACTACCCAGATATTCCTCCGCCTCAATACCAGCCACAATGGATCCCTTAGAGCTGTACGCTGTCATAATTTCTAGAGGATAACATAACACATATGGCGAACATGCTCCAGCAGTTCATGCAAACTCAAGTCGATCATAATAATGAATTGCGGGACACCATTAATGCGATAAGCACGCAGTTGGACATCTTAGAAAATGAAGAATTGCCTGTGGAACCTCAGCCTAGTCCTCAAGAGTACCAGCAGCCACACCAACAAATACACGATGTTTCTCTTAAGATAGCAAAGACCACCACTACTTCAAGAAGCGAGAAAGAATTTCCCCAACCTGAGATGCTCATCGTTGGACAACCAGTTGTCCCAGCATTAGAAGTCACGGTTAAACCAGAAGAGGTCAAAGAAAAATTGGAGGAAATGGGGCCAGAAGCGGAGCAGTTAGTTGGTGAGGAGACTGATACTCATACGGAGTACCAACCCGTGGTACCTCATACTCCGAGCTCAGAAACCGTGAAACCGTCACTCCCGCCTGAATCAGATGTTAAGGAGCCTAATGTGGAGGCAGACTCTTGCAGTGGTATAATGATATGTACACCCAATAAAGAGGGTGACCAGTCTGGTGAGCATATAATTTTCAAAGAACTAGGTAAAACCTTTAATGTTAATGCTTCTGAAGAACTATGGGTAATTGCTCCAATAACTTCCCATCACACGTTAGTTCGTAAAGAAGCATATTTCCTGGACACGATGTTGAATAAAGACCCTTTCTTGTCCACACACGAGGGTCAACCTGCACACGTATTGTTTGGTATTTTGACACGCATTAATTCATTTGAGGCTGATTTTCGTGTAGGTATGAAAACTGATCCACTGTGGCGGCTCAAATTTGGAGAACCGCTTGTGCAATTTATGGACCTGCGACCACCACACGAAATTCCTCCAGAGCCTCCGTTAGACAATTGTGATATTTTTCTTTTTGTTTTTGTCCTTTTATTTTATTTTATTTTATTTTATTTTTAGTTAGTTTTCAAGTCTATTTTCTCGTAGTTCAGTCTTTCTTTTCCATTATCCCGTCACTCAAGTACACTTTACTTTTCCCTTGCACAGTCTTTTCTATTTCCCCTATGCTTTCACATTGAGTACAATGTTCCACTTTAGTTTTGGGGGGGGGGGATGAGCATTCGCATGTGACACTGTGCACGTACACGTACCAGGTTTAAAAAAAAAATCAAAAAATCAAAAAAAAAAAAAAAGTCAAAAGAAAGAGAGAAATAAAGGAGGAGCACTGAGGAATTACACTGCACTATGTCATGCTTAACACTGACTCATACCTTTCACATACTCACGTATAATTTGCGAACTACATACTTGAGTCAATCATGCATAGTTTCTCTTTATATGATCTTATGACTCCATGAAGATTCGATTGGTAATACATTTGTGTTAATTTGGCTATATAATTTCTTATATCTACATGTATCTCACGAGGCTAAATAAACACATTTACGTGATTCATTACACTTAGGGTTCCTTGTGAGCACTGAGAGAACACGACTATAACACCTTGTGAGATATCCTTGAGCTATTTATCATCCTTTTGGGCGTTAATATCAAATCAGAGTTCATGGAACTCAATTCTTTTTTTATGGATGATCCCTTGTACACTAGTCTTTATTTTTTATTTGCTAGCCTAGAGGTGACACCTAGTGGGGAGATAGAAACTTAGGTCTTGTAGCCTACTCAAAATGTGAAGGCTGAGCCACCCTTAGAGATAAACTTAATTCATGGACCCTTATTCGAGCTCAATTCCCATTGATGGTATGAAGATTACAAAATAAATGTTATGATTGTCCTTATTACTCAAGAAAAGACAGAAAATAAAGAATGAGAGAAAAAAAAAAAGAACAAGAAATACACATGCGCATGAAATGAAATGTCAATGCCGGCCCAAATACATATCACAAGGACACGAAACATATTTTCCACGTATGAAGATTCTTCAACCGATTAATGCCTTAGATGTATTCACGACAAGTTTATGAGTAAGTTGATCTAGGGTGGTCTCGGTTGGATATGACGAGTAGGTGAGAAAATGCTAGGGTGAAGGACCCGACACCTCATAGATAAGCTAGATCCTTTCCAGACTAGTCCACTCTATATACTTAGCGTTGCTCCTTTTAATATGTGGGATGTTTGATTGCGACACTCCTCCTCACATATGATGAGTGAACCCATTTTCTTTGAGTGTTCTGGAGGGTATACCAGTTAGGCCGAGTCAAAGCGACCGTTCTGTAGGTGTCCACTGGCGTCCTAGGTGTACTGAGTCAGACACATCACACACACCTCGAGAGTTTACTTGTTTATACTCGAACTTATATGATTGCATTAACTCTGAATGTGCCTCTGATTAACTTCATGTGAGTATACTGCTCTTAAATGACATATAAACGATAAAACTTGCATAAGTGACGTGCTTTAGAGTTGTGTGTACTAAATATGAACAAGCCTGTGTGAAATTTAGTAGTATTCTCGTATGTGAAATGGTATGCTTGTGTTGCATGTGCATTGATTTCATGATCACCGGAGTATGTAGTTGTAGACACCGCCCTGAAATTCATTCACGTCATTTGTTAGAGACTAGCAAAACGTTAGTTGGGGGGTGTGATTACACGTCAAAACTGCGTAATTAGGCATTTTAACACGGGCTTAACGGTTTATATTTTTAATTAAATATTCAAAATTGTCCAATATTTTAATAAAGTGCCAAAATCATCATTCTTGAACTTTATTACACTATTTATGAAGTTTTGGTAATTTTTTTGCTGCAGGAAAAATCTCGGAAATCAAAACCGACACCTGTTCGTATTTTGTACATAACTTTTCCGTGTTAGCTCGAATTGAGACAATTCAAATTTATGGAGAAAGAGGAAAGGATTATCTACAACTTTTGTGTTTTGAGTTTTGTGAGAAGAGGGCTCTAAAAGAGTCAGATTTGTGATGAACATAGAACGAAAAAAAATGAAAAAATATAATAATTCAAGTCCTTTCAAACGAGCCGGGTTAGATTCATCTTGGCTGGATCCGGGTCTAGGGCTTCCCCCCTATCTTTTAAATTCCCTTCTTTTCCTCCCCCTGCGCAGGAAGCCCAAGGGCTCCCCATTCTCTCCTTCTCTTCCTCTACTTCTTCTTCTTCTTCTCCTTTTTGCTATCTCTCTTCCCTTAGCTTCTCTCCTTTCTCACTTTCTCCTTCTTTGGTGTTTGTTTTTCTCTTATCACTCTCTCTTCCTCTCTATCCCAGTTACCTTCCCCTCTCTCCCTTGAACTCTCCTCTGTTTTCTTGCAACACGACACCAGCCAACCGAGCCTCTTTTCCTCCCCTCAACTCTTCCTCCCGTCCTACTCTGTTTCTCTGCAACCCGTGAGCCTTCTTCAGCAATACCGGCTCCTCCACTCTCGGCCAAGCACTCCTCTAGCAGCAGCCACAGTAGTTTAACTCCACTCTGTTGCTGTTGTCTAAGGAGACCTGAGGAGATTCTTCATGGCACAGCAAAACACCAGCAGCTGAACCCCTCAGCTGCCACTCTCCACCTTGCAGTCTCCACCACAGTACCAACCCCTGTCACTGCTGCAATTTTCAGCAGTCCTGCTCTGTTCTCTCTCTCTCTCTTATCTTTTCTCTTTCTTTTATTATTACTAATTAATCATTTGAATTTTGTTAACTTTTTATTTGAGTTTATTGTTATTTTTAGATTTTGAATATTATTTGGGGTGTTTCATTATTATTGAAGTTTAATTGTTTTTTTTATTCTCTTTCAGTTAAATTTTTTTCCGTAGATTAGTTTAATGTTCCAAGTTATTTAATTAATTTAGTTAGGGTCAGTTTCGTTAAAGTTCATATTTTTATTTTTCGGTATCATTCAAAGTTTAGATTTTTGATGTGTTTGCATTTTGGTTCGAGTTCTTGGTTTGAATTATTGATCCGTATTAAAGGTTTTTTTTTTAGTGTGTGTTTGGGGTTTAGTTTCCATTGGGTGTTTTTAATTCCATGTTTTAGGTGACCATCTTTAAACTAACGCGTGTTAAGTTTTCTCTGAGTAAATTAGGATTTCCATTAGTGTTCTTTAGTTCAATGCATGCTAGTTTTAGGACCTTAATTTACATGTCATTTAATTCATAAAAAGTGAAATTGAACGATCTTGAAAATCTGAATCTGAACCAAGTTTAGTGCATTTTTATTTTCGATTGGACAAACGTAACATTTTGAGATTAAAACGCATTCCCTGAGGAGACGATCTAGCCCTTGGGCTTAATATTACACGACAGAACTCCTATACTTGGGATAGCTTTCGAGCTGTTCATTTTTTGAGTGAGTCACACATCAATATTTAATGTTTTTTTTTATTATTTTTATTTTTCATTTTTTTCTTTTTCTCTCTAAGGATGAGGCCCACTTTGACTCTCCTGGAGCCCGTTTCTCTCAAAACTCAAAATAAGAAAGTTGTAGATAATCTTCTCATCTTTCTTTAAAATTTTGAATCATCTTGATCGGAGTTCGGACATAAAAGTTATGCTTCTATTACGAATTGATGCTGGTTTTAGCTCCTAGAAATTTTCCTACGACAAAAAAATGCCAAAAATTCATAAATTGCTCAACTCAAGGATTGTAAATAGGACACTTTGTTAAAATATTGAGGGTAATTAGGCATTTAATTAAAAATATAAACTCTAATGCTCGGATTAAAATGCCTAATTACATAGTTTAAGCCCGTAATCACACCCCCAATTAACGTTTTACTAGTCTCTAACAAATAATGTGAATGAATTTTAGGGTTGTGCCCACAACTACGAACTCCAGCGAACATGAAATTAATGCACATGTGACGCAACCATACTGTTTCACATGCAAGAATATAACTGAATTTCACACAAGCTCGTTCACATTCAATGCACACAACTCCAAAGCACGTCACTCATGCAAGTTTCATTATTTATATAGCAATTAAGAACAGTATACTTACATGAAGTTAACCAGTGGTATGATTTAGAGTTAATGCGGTCATATAAGTTCAAGTATAAACAGGAAAAATCTCAAGGTGTATGTGATGTGTGTGACTCATTACACTTAGGATACTAGTGGACACCTACAGAATGGTTGTTTTGACTCGGCCTAACTGGTATACCCTCAAGAACACTAAAAAAGAATGGGTTCACTTGTCATATGTGAGGAGGATTGTCGCGATAAACATCACACATATTGAAAGGAACAAATACTAAGTGTATGAAGTGGACTAGTTTGAGAAGGATCTAGCCTATCTATGAGGTGTCTGGTCCTTCACCTTAGAATCTTCTCACCTACTCGCCATATCCAACCGAGACCACACTAGATCAACTTATTCACAAACTTGTCGTGAATACATCTAAAGCATTAACCGGTTGAAGAATCTTCGTATGTGGAGAACATGTGTCGTGTTCTTGAATTTTTGTGGTATTTCTGTGGTGCAGACATTAGCATTTTATTTCATGTGCATTTCTATTTCTTATTCTTCCTTTTGCTCATTCTTCATTTTCTGTCTTTTCTTGTTCAATTAGGACAATCATTACATTTCTTTTGTTCTCTTCATACCATTAATGGGAATTAAGCTCGAACAGTGGTACATGAACTAAGTCTATTTCTAGGGGTGTCTCAGCCTTCACATCTTGAGTAGGCTACAAGACCTAGGTTTTTATCTCCCCACTAGATGTTACCTCTAGACTAGCAATTCAAAAACAGAGACTAGTGTGCAAAGAATCATCCAGAAGAAAAGAGATTTGAGTTCCATGAACTCTGATTTGATGTTAACACTTAAAAGGATGATAAATAGCTCAAGGATATCTCACAAGGTGTCATAGTCGTCACGGGTATTCTCTCAGTGCTCACAAGGAACCCTAAGTGCAATGAATCACGTGAATGTGTCTATTTAGCCTCGTGAGATGTCGTGTAAATATAAGAGATTATATAGCCAAATTAACACGAGTGTACTACCAATCAATTCTTCATGTAGTTACAAAGTCATATAAAGAGAAACTACGCATAAATGACTCAAGTGTATAATTCTTAGGTTATATGCAAGTATGTGAAGGCTATATAAGTTAGTGTTAATCATTGCATAATTTAGCGTAATTCCTCAATGCTTTTTTTTTTTTCTTTTTTGTTTCTTTTCTCAAAGTAATATATAAAACCTAGCAAGTACATGTGCACAGTGTCACATGCAATTGCTCACCCCCTCCAACTAAAGTGGAGCATTGTCCTCAGTGTGAAAGCATAGGAAAAATAGAAAAACTGTGCATGAGAGAAATAGGGCATACCTGGGAGGAGAAGTAATGGAAAATAAAAATTGAACTACAAGAAAATGTACCTGAAAAGTAACTAAAAATAAAATAAGGCAAAACAAAAGGAAAAGAAGGGAAAGAGAAACATCATAGTTGTCTAGCGGAGGCTCTAAAGGAATTTTGTCTAGTGGGTGCAGGTCTATAAATTGAACTAGTAGGTCTTCAAATTTGAGCCACCACAATGAGTCAATCTTCATACCTGCACGGAAGTCAGCTTCACGTGAATTAATACTCGTCAAAATACCAGACAATACGTGTGCATATCGACTTTCTTGTTTTAACAAGAAAGGGTCTTTATTCAGTATATTTTCTAGGAAATTTACTTCTTTACGAACTAGTGTTTGAGGAAAAGTTGTTGGAACAGTTACCTTTAGTTCTTTAGAAGCATTAGCATTAAAAGTTTTACCTAGTTCCTTGAAGGTTAAACATTCACCATTCTGCTCACCCTCTTTATCGGGTGTACCAATCATTTTACCACTGCAGGGAGCTGCTTCAGCATTGGGCTCCTTGACATTTAATTCAGTCGAGTGTGACAGTTCCATGGTTTCCAAGTTCTGAGGATGAGGTACCACAGGTTGGTACTCCTTATTAGTATCAACCTCCTTATTAACTAGCTGCTCCACTTCTAGGCCCGCTTTTTCTGGTTTTTCTTTGCTTTCTTCTGTTTTAGCCATAACTTCCAGTGCCGGGACAACTGGCTGTCTAGTGATGAGCATCTCAGGTTGGGGAATTTCTTTCATGCTTTTCGAAGTATTGGCGGTCTTCGCTGTCTCAAAAGAATCATTATGTATTTTTTGTTGTTGCTGCTGGTATTCTTGAGGACTAGGCTGAGGTTCCACAAGAAATTCCTCTTTTTCTAAAATATCTAACTGCATGCTCATCACATTAATAGTGTCCCGTAATTCATTTAAATCTTGAGTATGCTGAGTATACTGATTGATCTAAATTTGCATGAACTGCTGGAGCATATTCGCCATTTGTGTCATGATATCATCAAGAAGTCCTAATAGTGCACTGCTCTGAGGGATCTGTTATGGCTAATACTGAGGTGGAAGGGTATCTCAATAGTATGTTGGCTCATATGTATCTCCACCATTGATTGTGCTGATAGGGTAAACTGTCATGGGTGCCTGATTGTATCGTGTATTCCACTGTGGGACACTTTCAACTAGGTAATCAAAGAATGATAATACCTGATCTGGATCCTTGCTGAAGGGTTCTCCATTACACATGGTCTGAACAAAGTGCTCGCAATCAAGGGTAAGAGCTGTATAAAAACAATTAACTAAGCTCTATGATTCAAACCCGTGATGTGGAAAAGTACTTAACAGATCCTTGAATCACTCCTAGTAGGCCCAAAACGTCTTGTCACCTTGTTTTACAAACTGAATAATCTGTTCCTACAAAAATTGAGTTCTCAGTGAGGGACAAAACATATGCAGAAATTCACGCTCCATATTAGCCTAATTAGTGATAGAGTGAGATCTCAAGGAACTAAACCACATCTGTGCCCCATCCTTCAAAGAGGCAAGAAATGAACGCAGTCGAATAGATTCATCAATTTTAGCATGAGAGAAAAAAATATTGCAAATTAACTCAAACTCTATCAGGTGCTGATAAGGGCACTTAGATTTCGTCCCATAGAACTAGGGTAGCAATGACATCCTCCCGTACTGCATTTTGAAATCAAGTTCTTCATTAGGTAAAATAGTGGTAGATGGTGCAGTGGTGTATTGAAGCTGCAAAAAGTCCATCATCGTGCGTGGTGCAAGTGCAACCATATTTATTTGTTTTTTTTTTTCAAAACTCAATTTTTTTCTTCTTTTTATTTTTTTTTTCTTTTTCTTTTTCATGAGACTAATTAAAATGATGGAAAAAACGCTACATTGAGACTAAAACCAATATTCCCCGGCAACAGCGCCAAAAATTTGACTCACTCAAAAAATGAGCAGCTCGGAAGCTATCCCAGTATAAGAGTTACATCGTGTGATATTTAGCCCAAGGGCTAGATCGTCTCCTCAGGGAATGCGTTTTAATCTCAAGTTTTAAGTTCCAATCGAAAAATAAAAGGTTACTAAACTCCATTCAGATTCGGGATTTTTAGGATTGGTTGAGATTTCTTTTCACAATTTAAATAAACACGCAGATAAAACCCTAATCCTAACATGCACTGAATTAAACAACGAGAATGAAAATCTTACATTAACAAACGAACAAGAATTGAACCACGTGTTGAACTTTGGAATAGAAAATATGGTAACTTTAATACGTAATTGAAACACGCAATAATGAAACTCACACAAACACAACATGAGCAATAAAAACCGGATTTTAACAAAATCAAGAACTTGAACCAAAACCAAAATTAAACGCAAACACAACAAGAATTTAATGCTTAAACAACTCAAACGATAAGTGAACATGATAAAAATGAAAACTTTAATAAGGCTAACCATAAACTAAACCGAGCTTTAAAAAAGATTAAATATTGAAAAAAAACAACTAATTTAATTTCTAAAACAAAAAACAAATTTTTTTATTTTTGTATTTTATTCTTTTTTTTTTTTAGAACCAAATCGGACCTTACTAGATTAATTTACTAAGTCGAAGCATTAATTGAATTTATCGCAAACTTAATTAAGAGAAAGTAAATAACTAAATACTTCAATAATAATAAAAATCCTAAATAAATATTTCAAAAAAAATTGTAAACAATAATCAAAGTCTAATTTTTTTTTTAATAAACTTCAATACAAATTCAACAATACTCAACTAAGTAATAAAAACAAAAACAAAAGAAAAGATGAGAGAGAGAGAGAGAGAGAGAGAGAGAGAGAGAGAGAGAGAGAGAGAGAGAGAGAGAGAGGGTAAGTCGTGGCAATGGTTGGCTGCAGGTACTGGAGGCTTTGGAGGCTCGGATGGTGCAGTTCAGCAACTGACAGGTTCGCGGGATGGTGTGTGGGCTTCTCTGCAGGGGTTGGGTTGCTCGTTGTGCTGTTGTTGTAGGGAGAGCTAGAGTTGCTGGTGGCTGCTGAAGCACGAAAGTTGCTGAGGGAAGGAGGATGGTTGGTGCATGCTTGGAGCAGAGGGTGGCTTACGGGTGTCAGCTGGCTAGCAGTTATGGCTGTTGTCTACTACTGTTAGATGGCTCACGACAGGTTGGCTGAAAACAAAGGAAATAGGAAGGAGAAAGGCAGGGGAGTAGAGGGAGAAAGAGAGAGAGTAGAGAAGAGAGGGAGAGAAAATGAGAGGGAGAGAGGCTGAGGGAGGAAAAGAGAGATAGAGGGCCGAGAGACATAGAGAGAAAGAGAATTAGGGAGAGCTTGAGAGGAAGGTAAGAATGAAAGGAGGGAGAGAAGATGGGAGAGGTTGAAGGAGGAAGTTAGGGAGAGAAGGAGCAGGGAAGAGAGATAGAGAAGGAGGGTGTGCGGGGGCACACCTGAACAAGAGAAAGAAAGGAAATAAATAGGAATGGGGAGGGCTTGCCTTAGTGCACGACCTAGAAGGTCGATTCGGATAGCCGACCCGACCCAGCTTGTATTGTGACAACCTGTTTATTTTCCACATTTTTTTTCATAATAATAAAAAAAATCAATATCTCATATTCCAACTCAGCAGATCATAAGCCATCTGGACCCGTGGGTACCAGGGATACATCAGAACACAAAACGGAAGTCTAAGTAGTAGAAAACATATAATCACAATATTATAAACACAAAACATCCATCTCATTACCACAAATACCAGAGTCACTATATTCACTACAATCCAGTATATACATCCCAAAAATAAGATCTAGGGACAATCCCCACAAAAATCTAATTGTCCCTACAAAAACTCACCCTTCAAAAAGGACAACAACTCTAGATCTGCGGGGCTTTTCCCGCTCTCCTATCAGGGGCTCTTGAAAAATTTATGAAATTTAGGGGTGAGACACCTCTCAGTACGGGAAATAAACTAATACCAGTGTGTGACAACATGAGTATTTCGTGTTCTACATATACCATACATCGTATTCAATAATTGTTGTGTTAAATCTGGGAAAGCATTAACATAATGCATTTTCATATACATATCTCATCTCATATAATAATAATACAAAACATCCTTGGTAGGTTAGTTGGCTGTTGTCATGTATTACCCCTACATGACTGGGTTGTGTGGCCCGAAGGCGGGACCTGACAATGGTTAGCCGACCACTACCAAGTCAAAAGTACAGTCTGTAAGTCCGATGGGTCTGCCTGACCTGGTCCATACACCAGGGGCGATCACACACTTCTTAAAAACCACATCGACCATCCAATCTCACACCACTCCATATAGTGGCGTTAACATAGATATCATGATCACGAAGACCATGGACACATAGTAACGGTACCGTGCAAGTGCTAGCCTAAACCAAGCCATATACTGAAACTGTGATACATGGATATCTCATATCAATTATATCATTTTGCATATATATATATAGACGTGTATCATGAAAATCATCGGCCCGTATGCCGGTATTACACATTTTATCATAGCTCGGCCCGTATGCCGGTAAATCATAGCATAACCCGTACGCTGGCAATTACATCCATAACTCAGCCCGTACGCCGACAAATCACATCAGAGCACAGCCCGTACGCTGGCAAATCACACCTATTGCACGGCCCATACGTCGGCAAATCATATCATAGCACAGCCTATACACTGGCAAATCATACACATAGCATGGCCCGTACGGCGAAAAAATACATAAAAACTCTCGGCCTGTACGCCGGTTTTTCATTATAAAAATCCGTATCATTCACACATTCTCAAAAAATAGTATTTCATAACAATTTATACTCATGCCACACTAACAGATTTTTACATATTCAACATACCATCATTTTTAACAGTATTTTTCCAAATATATAAATCATATATAAATATATTATTTGCTGAAATCGAATGCTATATATACATATACATTTCCTTAAAAAGAACTAGCTTAGTTTATCCGCTTACCTGATTCCTAAAAAGCCCCTAAGAAAATCTGCCCTGCACCCGCAGGGTTCTCAACTCAACACTTTGAAAACAATATTTCCCAGAACTAAAGTTCAGTATTTCTAAGCGTATAACACTTTTCTCAACTGTCAAAAATCCAAATATTGAGTAGAAAGCCTTACCCTAGATTTGGGATGGTTTCCACCTTACTTTCACCAACGATCCGCTCTGGCAGATTTGCAGAAAATTTTCCCAGGAGCGTCGTGGTGACTTCGGATTGTTGATCTGGCAAAGATATGGCCTGAAATTGACGAAATAGAGAGAGAGAGAGAGAGAGCCGAAGGGGAGAGAGAGAGAGAGGAAAGAGTTGGCTTCGTAGAGAAGTTAAAAATAAGATTTTTAGTATTTATAGAACTAGATTCGTCGATGAGCCACGTCATTTGTCAACGAAATTCAGTCGGCTCACAACCTCTCTCGGCATTTCTTCGTCGACAATTCCCCTATATTCGTCGATGAAGCCATGATGCTTTCCCCTCGGTTTTTCCTTCCAAAGTGCAATGTCGTCGACGAACGCAAAGCTTTCGTCGACTTCCTCCTTCTGTTACTGTCTCCATTTCTCTTCCTTTTTATTATTTAAATCCCATTACTATTCGAGTCGTAACATGCATGGCCGAGTCACATCAATATTTAATGTTTTGTTTTTTTTTTTCTTTCTGAGGAAGAGGCCCATTTTTATATATAAGGTTCATCTTGGCAGTATTAAAATTTATAGGGATCTGTGAGAATATTTCTAGTAGAGTGGCATGAAGAGGGAGATTGCCAAATTTGTGTAGCATTGCTTGACGTGCCAGCAGGTTAAGGCTGAGCACCAAAGGCCAACGGGGCAGTTACAACCACTTTACATACCTGAGTGGAAGTGGGATCATATATCCATGGATTTTGTCATTGGGCTACCGTCGGCACCGCATGGTCAGAATGCCATCTGAGTAGTTGTTGATCGGCTGACGAAGACAGCTCACTTTATACCTATTAAAGTTAGCTACCCTATGAATAGATTGGCAGATATTTACATTCAGGAGATTATTCGACCCCATGGAGTTCCAGTATCTATAGTCTCGGACCGTGATCCACTATTTACATCATGGTTTTAGAAGAGCTTGCAGAAGGCTTTGGGATCTCAGTTAGCATTCAGCACTATTTTTCATCCTTGGATAGATGGTCAGACAGAAAGAATGATTCAGGTACTTGAGGATATGCTGTGAGCGTGTGTATTGAATTTTGGGGGTGGCTGGACCGAATATTTGTTGCTGGTTGAGTTTGCATACAATAACAGTTATCAGACCAACATCGGCATGATACGTTATGAGGCATTTTATGAAAAGAGGCATCGTTTTCCCCTATACTATGATGAGTTGGGCGAGAGGCGAGTTTTGGGGCCATAAATAGTATAGCAGGTATACGATGAAGTCTGACTTATTAGAGAAAGAATCAATGCAGCTCAGAGTTGGCAGAAAAGTTACGCAGATAATCGTCACTGGGTATTGGAATTTGAAGTGGGTGATCACGTATTTTTGAAAATAGCACCACTAAAGGGGGTCATGAGATTTAGGAAGAAGGGTAAATTGAGCCCTAGGTTTATTGGCTCATTCGAGATACTTGAAAAGGTTGGATCAGTTGCTTATCGACTAACTTTACCACCAGTTCTACTTAGAATACATGACATATTTCATGTTTCTATGTTAAGGAAATATGTCTCAGACCATTCCCATGTTATCAGTTATGTAGAATTATAATTCAGTGATGCTCTAGCTTTTGAGGAAACTTAGTACAAATCTTAGACAATAGGGAACAAGAGTTGCGCAGTAAGAAAATTCAGCTAGTAAAAGTCCTATGGAGAATTCATGTCATGGAAGAAGCTTTATGGGAGCTTGAGGAAGAAATCAGACGGAAATACCAACACTTGTTTAGTGGGGTACAGTAGTGATTTGTATAGTTCAAATAATGACAATTTTACTTTGTTTAGTATAGAGTGATGAATGTGTAATTGTAATTTAGAATATAGAATAGCTAGAGTTTTGGTTTTGAGAGAATTTTCTTTTATGAGTATATTTGTAATCTCCTAGAGCTGCTTATATAACCATAGTATTCTTCCGCCATAAGTGAGGGTTAGTAATAAAATAAGTAGTTATTTTTCTTTTAGGATGGTGTACAATACAGATAGTAAATTTTGAGGACGAAATTTTTATAAAGAGGGGAGAATGTAGAGACCTGAAGAATTATAGTAATTAAATAATAAAAGAAATGAGAGAAAAATGAATTTTTATGAGAGGGTGCAGTAGGGCCTCGTCGACGAGTGTAGAAGTGCTCATCGACGAGCAGACTCTTGGGCTCGTTGATGGGGACATGCGTTTCGTTGACGAGAACTTACCAAGAAGCCTTTTCTAGAGTCTAAAACTCATCAACAAGGAAATGGTGTTCATCGACAAGATCCCTTCATTGACTTTTTGACGAGCCCACGTGGACCAGCTTCCAATATAAGCTTAAACCTCATTTTTTCTATGAAAAATTGACAAAAACTCTCTCTCTCTCTCTCTCTCTCTCTCTCTCTCTCTCTCACACACACACACACACACACACACACACACCTACGACTCTCTCCTCCTTCTCTCTTTGATTTCGATCCTGTTCTTTGCCGGTTCGACGATCGGAAGCCGCCACGTCACTCCTGGGAAGATTCTCTACACATTTGCTGGAGTGATTTGTTGGTCAGGATAACTTGGGAATCGTCCCAAAATTTGGGTAAGTTAGTTAATTTTAGTTTTATTAGGTTTTTGATATTTTTGGACTGAGGAGAATATGTTAAGGAAGATTATACTAGAGTTTTGTGAAATAAATTAGAGTATTATATTTTCAGGACTAGGGTATTTTTGGAACCCTGCAGAAATGAATTGGGGACCCCAATGAAAATTTCTAGGAGCCTAGGCAAATTATAGTTAAGAAAATTACGAGTATGTATGTTCGGAGAAATATAGTTGATTTATTAGAAATATGTATATATGTATTATTTTAGGATTTTGGAAATAGTACGCCGTGAGCGTGAGGTTAAAGTTGGAGGCGAGCCTCTCAGCCAGTAGGTAAGAGAAATATGCTATGCTAGATAAATTAGAATTTTATCAGTAAATACAGTATAAGTTTATGGGTGTTTTTCAGAGCAAATATTATATAGTTTTACAAATTATATCTGATGCGTTATCAACCATTGTGTGGCATGAGTAATATTGAACTTATATAACTTTTATATAATAATGATATACAATATTTATTTCAGAGTTCGGTTATCCAATATTTTTCAAAATTATGTATTTACACAATTTAACATGGTTTAATAGAAAGCATAATATACAGTTTTACAGTGAGCATGTTATATACAGATCTCAGGGCTATCACAGTCAGTTATACAGTTTTACAAATAAGTTATTATAGTATATGTTCAAAATTGATAGTACAGTTTATACAAAATAATTATATAGTGTTAAGGCTATTATAGTAGAAACATAATCATAGTAAATAGTAAAATACATGTATATACCAGAGTATTATATATATATATATAGTATCAGACCCTAATGGACCATTAAAATCAGATAGCAGAGCACGATACTGTAGCTATACAGTGGAGAGAGTGCAACCACACATCTCAGTTATAGTGTGACATTTTATGGTTAATTGTGCTGTTGGAGAGATTGCAGACTCCTTGGTAATCTAATCCAAGTGGAGGGGAGTGATTGCAGTGCTTCCTGGACAGACCCAGGTTGAGGGGCCAATCGTACCTTAGTGGAGCTATAGTTGACTAATCCTAGAGGGCCAACTAGGATTAAGTCCCGCTTTCGGGTTGCACAACTTTGTCATGAGGAGATTTGAATCATGACGTTCAGTTATCCATTTAGGGAAGTTTTCACAGCTATTATATATGTACAAGAAACAACATAATTACTAATAGTTATTAAAAGTATATTCAAATAAAAAGTTCAATAACAGAAATATTTTAAGAAACATAGGTGTGTGTTATATGGTATATTACTATTACATGTTAATTTAGATTCAATTAATTACAGTATATGCATATAGCTTAAAGAAACTTATATGCTACACACTGGTAATAGCATATTTTGTCTTATTGAGCGTTGTCCCATCCTAATAATTTAATATTTTTCAGGTGATCCAGCTAGATGGGCAGACTAGGCTCGTACATAGAGGAGATATCAGTTCTGCCCTATTTATAGGGTAAGTAGTTTTTGGGTGAGATGCATTTTTGTATAGATCCTAGGGGATCTATGACTCACTCGAAAAATGAGCAGCTCGGAAGTTATCCCAAGTATAGGAGTTCTGTCGTGTAATATTAAGCCCAAGGGCTAGATCG
The DNA here is from genome assembly GCF_029873635.1 of Malania oleifera. Classification (NCBI taxonomy): domain Eukaryota; kingdom Viridiplantae; phylum Streptophyta; class Magnoliopsida; order Santalales; family Ximeniaceae; genus Malania; species Malania oleifera. The sequence goes on along the minus strand of NC_080423.1, from coordinate 11,425,015 downwards.
TCTCCTCAGGGAATGCGTTTAATCTTAGATTTTACGTTCTTCCAATCGAAATTAAAAAGGTACTGAACTCAATTCAGATTCGGGTTTTTCAGAATTGGAGAGTTAAACAAAAACTTAAATTAAAGTCCTAAAACTAGCATGCTTCAATTTAAAGAGTACGTAGCGATGGAAACTCTAATCTACCTAAGGGAACATCGAAACACGCGCTCATTAAAAATGGTAACATTGATTATGGAATTAAAGCACATAATGAAACTCAATTAGACACAAACGCACATACTAAAATCGAACCTTTAACAAAACTACGAAAATTAAATCAAGCATCATGTTGTAAACGCAAACACAAACTCAACGAGAATTCAAAACACACAAATAATACGGAGCGCGATAAAAATATAAACTTAAATAAAATGGACCCTAACTAAACCGGAACTCAACAAAAAGAGTAAACTTTCTTGAAAAAAAAAACAACTAATTAAATTCTTTAAAACAAATAAAAAAAAACACTTTTATTTATTTATTTATTTATTTCATAACGGACCCAACCTTAATCCGATTAAACAAATAACTTAAACAACGAAAACTAAATACTAAAGCAAAACACACTAACATTATATTAATATTCAGTCAAATACTAATTAAAGAACAAAAGATAGAGAAGCAAAACTAATAACTTAAAAATTAAAATAACAATCAACTACATAAAAAATTAAGAGAGAGAGAACAGAGAGTGGCTCGGTTGTTTTTGAAAAGCCTAGGAAGATGATGGCCTCTGCTGCTGTGTGTAGCTTAGGAGGCAGGTATGAAGCTGTGGAGACTGGAGCAAGATGTAGGAAACAGGGCTGGTGCTTGGCAAGCTGCTGTTGGTGAAGCTGCTGCGAACAGGAACTGCCGTGCGGTGGAGCTTGGCTGTGCTCTGTGGTTGTAGCTGGCCGGGGGTGAAGTTGCTGATGGTTCTGTAAGGTGGCGTTGCTGCTGCTTGCTGGTATTCTGGTCGAGGCTGCTGTGGCACTGCCGTGTGGAGTTGTTGGCTGTGTAGAGGGCTGAGAAGGAGGCTTGCCGTGGTGGGTGTGTCACGGGTTGGAGCAGAGGGGCTGCTGGTGTGCCACGAAGCTGGGGCAGCAGGTAAGGAACAGGGAGAGGGAGAGACTGCAAGAGATTAAGGAAAACAAGGGTAGAAGGGAAGGGAAACAGAGAAGGAGCAAAGCAGCAATTGAAAGAAAAAAAAATACAAAGCCAAAGAAGAAGAAGAAGAAGAAGAATAGAGGAGAGCCGAGGAGAGAAGAGAGGAGGCTGCGCTGGAGGAGTTTAAAAAGAAAAAAAAGAAGAAGCCCTACCCGGATAGCACTGACCCGACCCGGCCATGCATGGCCGGGTCATATCAAATATCCATTTAAATATATAAATATATATATTTTTATTTTCTCATTTAATTTGTTCTCTATTCGTTACAAATCTGACTCTTCTGAAGCCCGTATCTCACAAAACCCAAACACAAAAGTTGTAGATGATCCTTTCCTCTTTCTTCAGAAATTTGAATCGTCTCGATCGGAGCTCGGACGGAAAAGTTATGCACAAAATACGAACAGGTGTCGGTTTTGGTTCCCAGAAATTTTCCTGCGACAAAAATTACCAAAACTTTATAAATAGCGCAATAAAATTCAAGAATGATGATTTTGGCATTTTATTAAAATATTAGACAATTTTGGACATTTAATTAAAAATATAAACCATAAAACCAGGGTTAAGATGCCCAATTACGTAGTTTTGATGTGCAATCAATCTAAACTTTTAAACTAGAGTGATGTACATAAGTGGTGAAAATTCTAGTATAGCGTTTCTGGTTGCACACTTTATGTTTTCCGCTGCTTAGGTATTATGCTTTTGGGTATCAAAGAACATGATATATTTACCAGTTAGTATTATGTTTATTATTAAGAAAAAAATGGCATTAAAATTCGGGTCGTTACATGGCCAGCCTACGTCATCATGACATCCGAGTTTGCGAGCCTCATTGAGACCGTCCAATGACCGGCCACGTGTCTTCACCCTGGGATCACGCGTGGCCCATATCCTTTGACCCAAACTGGTTCCCACGAATTGGTTGACTCATTGAACCAGCCTTGAATCGGTTTTTACTATTTCCTTTATTTATTCTTTTTATTATATTATTTATTTATTTATAAATTCATGAAAAAATTGAAAAATTACAAAGCATTCATAAAAATCAAAAGAAAATTTTTTAAAAAATATTTTTGACTTAGTTCTCATTATTTTCCTTAATTATTTTTTTGTATTATATTATTTAATTGTTTCAAAATTTGGTAAAAATATGGAAAATTACAAAAATTTAGAAAAATTAGAGAAAAAATTTTAAAAAATATTTTTGAGATTGATAAATTTATTTTTGCAAACTTTTCATCCCGAATGAGTTAAAAAAAGTTTCAAAATTTCTAAAAATATTATTTTAAAAAAATTCGATAAATTTTCTAAAAAACAAATCTGGGAGTTATTTTCAAGAAATATTTTCTCGATTTTTCTTCGCTATGATTTCAAAATGGGGCATGAGCTTTTTAAACTTTACGTGCCCTAGTTCTAAGGGATGTATTATTGTAATTTAATTGTATAAAAAATTGTGAATACTTGTGTGATTTATTGGTGTTTTGTAAATTGTTTAAAGAGAGTAAAAGAAAAGGCTATTAAATTTAATTTAGGCATAATTTTCAATTAATTAGGTACCATTCGTAGAACGGGTGTGTAGGAGGTGCTAATACTTTCCCCTTAGATAACCGAACTCCCGATCCTGATCATGGTAACGCAGACCGATTTTATCCTTAATTGGGTGGTAATTACGTGTTCTAACCACACGGGTTTGTTTGTTTTTTTGTTTTTAAGATCTCCAAAATGCTTATAAATATTTTTTAAATTTCCCTATAATTATCCATAAATATTCTAAAAATGTCCCAATAAATTCCTATAAATATTTAAAAAATACCGCTGTAATCACTCATAACTACTTTGAAATAATATTCTTCTTTAAATTGATTGTCTTCTATTAATTTATACAAATATTATTTTTTTGAAAAAATTATTCATTAATTCATCACTCAAAAATCACCAAGCATGCATGTCACATAATAAATATATTATCATTATAACTTTTATTTTTATTGATTTTTTATTTTTATTACTATAATAATTTATTTATTTTTATAAATATAGCAATAGCTTGTAATAATACTCTATCATGGGATATTAATGTGTAACAAGCCCTAGTAATAAGGACACTTGATCCCAAAAATATAATATTAGTATGAATGAGATTTTTGTTGAAACTTACACTACAAAAAATATTCCGGTTTTTACCAACAGTACCAACTGCTGCTAAAAGCTATAGCAGTGGTTATTCAAACCGCCGGTAAAACACCAATATATGTCTGCTACTCTACGTCCTGGTGCCTGTGACTTTTGTACCAGTGACTATCCCAACCACTGTAGCAGGCACTACATTTTAAGAGTCATCTTTTTAGTTATAGATTGATAATTGCTGGTAGCCTAGACAAGCTCTAATAAGAATGCTGGTAAACTTGTACCCGTTAATTAGGCATGAACTATCATTGTAAACCTGTTGAATTATATATGCACATCAAATATCTAAATCGAAGTATCCAACACAAATATACATACACACATGTAGAAAATATGAACTTATATTAATAAATGGGGTCTTTTGTACTGATTATGCTATAAACCCAAAAAATAAAAATAAAAATAGAACTTAACAATCCATACAAGGCATAACCAAAAAGAAAAACAAGAAATGTAATAAGCGATAGCTTGCAATTCAAGACTTCACAGCATAATTACTTTAGCCTTCCTCAATCAAGTGCCTTGGGCAAATACATAGAAAAACCATTTGCGCAATCCAATCAATCACCCCTAAAATGCATAAGAATTAAGAATTGATCACGTCACAATGTTTCTTTATCATGTACTTAATCAACGTCAAGAGAATAATATTACTCAAAACGCATTTTCATATATCCCTTCAAATGATATACAAAAAAAATAATTACAATATTTGTGTATAAGACATAACAAAAGAAACTGTGGTTCTTTTGGATTTCACAATATGCTAAAATCGGTATGTGCGTTAAATGGGTGTATGACAACAGGTGGTTTAATGTGTTAAATGGGCGAAGTATTAGATTTTCAAATGGAGTATGTGCCTGATACAGTTGCTAGCATCCAACCTATATGTATTATCTATATGCATTTGTTGTAAATGGGTATATGGCAAGTCCAAGGTTGCCCAAGCTTGGTGAAGTATTTTGATTTTCAAATGGAGTGCGTGTCTGAGATAGTTGCTGGCATCCAACCTATTATGTATCGCCTATATATGCATTTGTTGTAAAAAAAGAATGAATTCAACCATGGAATTAAATTTATTACTCTAGGTTAGTAACTAATTGATTTGGAGGAGGAGTGTAAGTTTTCTTTCAAGGGAGAAGGGTAGCTAAAGGATCAACACGTGGGGATCAAAAATCGTCGATGGACTCAAAATAGATTTATCGGACGACCGAACTCCCAATCCTTGGAATCTAGAGATGGAGGAAAATGCAACAGATACTTGGACTTCCCTTTTGCATTAATCTACACACGCACTGCCGAAGACCACAACAAGAAGTTAACAGGATCCAGCCAATTTGATGGGTGTGATCTCTATGTTAACAGCATAACTCGAACTCTCTCTATAGAGGCACTTAGGACCAATCCCAATACACTACATTAGCACACACTAGCCAACAATGCGGAATCAGGCAGCACACACTGTCAAAGAACACTACTTCAAACCTTAAAAAGTCTTGAACTTTATGAGGTGCTATGACCGCAAAACTGAATTTGTAATGTTTCTTGGATGAATGACTTCAAGAGGTGCTATGACCACAGAACTGATTTTGCAATGTTTCTTGGGGAATGACTTGACCCCACAGAACAGAGCAGGCGCAACAAAGCACTATAGCAACTTAATAAACAACCTAGCAACAACTAGAAGTGAGTGCAGGTAAGAACAAAATAAAATAGTTGTCAAATTATAATCGATACTAACCAGAAACTTATAGAAGATTGCAAGCATTCAATGACAGACATGTGCAACATCAAAACAGCCACAGCCAGTCCGTGGAACATAAAAACAACAGCAATACACCAAGATCAGTATGTAATTGACTTTGTAACATCCCGAACTCGTCAAGTGGGGCCCAAGATATTATGTATTCCATTCACCAATCTCGGATACCAAAAATACCATTCACACAACAAAAATAATTAAACATTATCCATTAAAATACCAGAGTTCAATTCTATACAACCCCAAAAAAGTGTATCCATTCACTTTATATTATATAATCAGGAATTTAAACATAACTTTTAAATACCTTATATCTTACAACTACTCACAATTACCAAAAAAAAAAAACTAAACCTCGCCCTGGAGCTTGTTTAGCTTGATCACCCGATGGACCTGAAAAGTTAATAATTTGCTGGGGCGAGACACTTCTCAGTAAGGTTAGAATAAATTATAATAGTATGCGACAGATGAGTTTTAGTGTACACAAAATATATTTGTTTGTTAATCAACAACAATAACTGCTAATACACTTATATACTATACTCACACATATATAACCAATATTTATAGAGAAAGTTCTCGATGATTGGGGAGATTACATGCCCATACATACTACGCCCCTTTGCTCTGATACCGTTTGTAACTTTGCCCTTTTAATTTGGGTGAAGCTACAACTGATACTTATCAGGGAACTCACCTTACTTAGTAAGCCCTCGAGCGGAGAATTTTACTTCGCCCTAAACATTTATACATATAAATTCACATACATATACTCACATGTTGACTTTACGAGTCGAATCCTATTTTGATAATTACAAATCACTTGGTATTTGATTTGTACATTGAGCTTGTGAACAGGAAATATATTATGCATGCACGGAAGGATAACGAGTCATGGAAGTCATAAAGTAAAACTAACATATCTTGGTAAGATCCATGGAACTCAAAGAGTACGAGAATCAAGATGCAAGCGGTTAAGTTCAAGAACATCTTGGGAATGGGTATTTAGAACTCATGTACTTACATTTTTATATGATTTAATTTGAGGCTCAACATAACCTAGAATGATTTTAGGATTCATGCATTTCATGTATATCATTAGGGGACTTTTATGTGCTTAGAAATACTTTTAAAATCATAAAAAATATGTTTTATAAAAGACCTAAGAAAGAGAGCAAAGCAGATATTTAAATTAGAAAAGGAAAATTGAGAAAAATGAGACTTCGGTAGCCTGAACTCAACCTCAGTAGCCTGAAGAATTTCTTCAGGAGCCTGAAGATTAAGTTCAGTAGCTTGAAGAATTAATGGGATACACAACAAGTTAGCCGAGGCACTTCGGTCGCCTGACCTTGGTACCTCAAGCGCCTGACTTGGCTTTAGGAGCCTAAACTCCTCTCTTTAGGCTCTTGGCCTTGCATCCCAAGTTAATTTTTCAAAGGGTCAAGGAATTTCGATCGCTTGGGCATTCACCCTCAGGCGCCTGAACCTGCGGGAAACTTAAAATTTTGATTTTTATTAAATGAACTCGCGAGTTATTTCTTTGATCCAATGGTTGAGATCAATCCTAAGGGTAAGACACTATATATACTGAATATCTAAAATCTAGAACGAAACCAAGACACACAAGAAAGATAAGAACACATCTTGTTGAAAGAATATTGGAAAACTTGCTCCTATTGCTATACGATTGCCTACACTTCAATTTTTAATCATCGAGCTTGGGCAAATCAACTCAGAATTTCAAAGCGAACTTGTTTTCTCATCTGAATTCTCATTCTAGTATTGAGGTTTGATTATTCAAGTTATTATTTTCAAGAACTTCTCATCTCATTACTTGTTATTGAGCATTATTAGAAAAGTTTGATCTTGAGTGTGCACATACATATAAAAATTATTTTTGAAAAGATCATTACTTGAGAAAGTTTTTTAGCTTTTGATTGATTTATTTTTGATTCAAGAGTATATATATATTGTTCATAGAACTTATTATTGAAAAATCTATTTTTGATTAAGTATTAAAAGGTTGATCTTGAATATGCATATACATATACCTATTTTTTTAACAAGATCATTACTTGATTATGGTTTTGTTATTGATTGAATGGTTTGATTCAAGTGTGTTTTCAGTTAAAGGATTCATAATTTAGATATATTATAACACTTGAATATATATCCTTGGTATTCATAAATATTTATTTTATTGAGAGATATTGTGTTTTGGAAACCTTATACTCAGTATTTTGATCTTTGAATTACATATCGTATATATTTACATATTACAAAGATCGGGTTGTGACTAAATTTTTGATAGAAAGCTTTTTGATATAGATTGATAAAACATTCAAGATAAAACTTTTAAAAAGTTCACACTAGACATATTTGTGCATCCTTACAAAGTGAGCTAGAATCCTAATATACCCCAAGGGATTTCAAATATTTCTTTACTTGGGAGTTTTTGATAAAGAGGGTTTTGTGTGTTGAAGCATATCATACATAAAATGATTGTATCGTTTTCATACATTTTGAGCTTCAAGTTTAATCATATGTTAATGTATTAAGAATTTAAATTGTACTTACAAGCTTTTGTTTAGAAGCATTTTTGAGTGTTATTTTTCAGATTCTATTGTATACACGGTTTGGTATGTGAACCGATATTTGAGGAGAGAGTTGTATCTCTTGTAAACAGTGAAGTAGGAGGGAGTTGTGCCTCTTGTAAGTAGTGGATTGTAAGGGAAGCTCCGTCCCAATTTAAGGAGCAGGGATTTAGTGAAATCCTTGAGTGGTTACTCAAGGCGAGGACGTAGGTCAAATCAACTAAACCTCGTAAAAATCGTGTTTGTCTTCTCTCCTCCCTTTACTCTTTACTTTTAGCACTGCATTTAAATTGGTTAAATTGCATGTATAGGTTGGATAGCATTGCACATAATTTATTGAGTAACAAGAATTCATTGGTAAATATATAAGAAGGATTTAAGTGGTAAATAAGTGTCAAAGCATTTTTAAATACCTAATTCATCCCCCCTCTTGGGATTACACTTGATTCAACAATTGGTATCAGAGCGGGTTTACATAGACTTGATAGTTAATTTATAAAAAGATCACATGACACACATTAGTGTAACTATATTCGGTGAGGGACACTCATCCACTAGACCACCCATTTTCTGTGGTGTAAATTGCACCTATTGGAAACGTAGGATGAACATATATTTACTGAACGTAGATTGGAAGGTTTGGAAAATAGTGACTAAGGGAAATCACATTCCCATGAAAGTGATTGATAAGATCAATGTACCTAAAACTGAAGATGAATATACTGAAACGGATTGGAAGTCAGTACAAATCAATGTCACTGCTATGAACTTACTTTTTTGTGCATTAGATGTCAAAAAATTTAATAGGGTAATAACATGTAACTCAGCTAAAGAAATTAGGAAAAAATTAGAAGTTATATATGAAGGCACTAAGGAAGTCAAGGATAGTATAATAGACATGCTCATTAGTGAATATGAAGCTTTTAAGATGACGACTAATGAATCCATACAATCCATGTACACTAGATACACACAGATCATTAACTCTTTAAATGCTCTTGGAAAAACTTACCCTACTTATGAGTTGATCAGGAAAATACTCAGGGGATTACCTCCAGTGTGGGAAGCGAAAGTTACAACAATAGCAGAAGGGAGAAATCTCAAGGAGATGTCGGTGGATGAACTCATTGGATCGCTCATCACCTATGAGTTGACAATAAATGAGAGGAAAAATGAGCAAAGCAAAGCAAAGAAGGTCACTGCAATTAAGGCATCATCAAGCTACTCAAGTGCAGGAAGTGATTCCGAAATAGATAACGACGTGGCCTTGCTAACAAAGAAGTTCGGGGAGTTCTTGAAAAAGAACAAGAAGTTCAACAGAAAATTCTGGAACTCTAAATCGGAAAGAGGAGAGACTAGCATAAAGAAAAAGAAGGAGGATCTACCAGCATGCTACAACTGTTAAGAAGTTTGACACATCAAACCTAAGTGCCCCAAGCTCGTAAAAGCCTCAAAGAAAAAGAAGAAGGCTCTGAAAGTTGGTTGGGATACTCACAGCACTAGCGATTCAAAATTTGAATCCAGCGATGATGAGGTTGCCAATCTGTGTCTAATGGCACATGATGCCCTTGAGGTACAATCATCTTTTTCATCATCTTCATATTATTCTAGTGAGTCTGAAAATGAAAATGATATGATTTCTTATGATGAACTGAAATAAGAATACCTGTACACTATTAAAATGCTTGAGAAGAAAACAAAGAAAATTTCTGAGTTGAGAAGTAAAGTCAAAGAACTTTCAAGCTTACTTGAATGTCAAAATAAATCTCATGCATCCTTCATAAGAAATAAACATTTGAAAATTGAGGAGTTAGAAAAGGATTTGAAAGATAAATCTGAAATTATTTTTAAATTTACTGAAAGACAAAACAACTTTGAAAAGCTCCTAAGATCTCAAAGAAACTCCCTAAAAAAGGAAGGACTCAATTTTAATGGTAAGGAAAATCTAAAGAAAAGACATCTTTACATGAGTTATTTTATAAAAGAATCAAAGTCATATGCTTCAATTAAGAATTATTATAGAAATACTACTTGCTTTAAATGTAGAAGGTTGGGTCACATACAAAACGACTATTTCAAAAATAAAGATGTAAAGATTAAGAAAGTATGGAAGGTTAAAGGTCAATCTAGCACTAACCCTCCTGGACCCAAGACAATCTGGGTACTGAAGCTAGTTTTTTTATTGTATCTTGCAGATTTGCTTAGATCAGCATCCTCAAAAGAAAAATGATATATGGATAGCGGATGCTCACGTCACATGACCGGGGATAAAGCAAAGTTCACATCCATCATACCTAAGGATGAAGGGTTTGTTACTTTTGGAGATAATGCTAAGGGAAGGATCACAGGTGTAGGTAAAGTTGGTAATAATTCTTCATTAATTATTGATGATGTTTTACTGGTGGAAGGTTTAAAACATAATTTGCTAAGTATAAGCCAGCTATGTGATAAAGGCTACAAAGTATCATTTGAACATGAAAAATGCATAGTTGAACACAAAACTGATAATAAGATATTAGTCATTGCTAAGTGTCATGAAAACTTATATACCACAAGCTTTGATAACTTAACTTCACAGAGTGTGACATGCTTATCTGCTATGAATGAAATAAGTTAGATTTGGCATAGAAGACTAGGACACGCAAACATGGATTTAATCTCAAAACTAGTTAAGAAAGAATTAGTTAAGGGACTACCTAAGACTAAATTTGTGAAAGATAAAAGCTGTGATGCATGCTAACTAGGAAAACAAGCAAGAACAAGCTTTAAGAAGAAGAAAGAGATCTCCACTACTAGGCCACTCCAAATGCTACACTTAGACTTATTTGAACCAAACCTAATTCAGAGTTTAGGAGGAAAATCATACGCCTTTGTCTTAGTTGATGATTTTTCAAGATACACATGGGTACTATTCTTAGGTCACCAAGATGAAGCATGTGAACAATTTATAAATCTGTGCAAGAAAATCCAAAATGAAAAGGGATATACAATTACTAAAATTCGAAGTGATAGGGGTAAAGAATTTAAAAATCAAGGCATAGAAGACTATTGTAATTCATTAGGAATTGCCCATAATTTTTCAGCTCCTAGAACATCGCAACAGAATGGTGTAGTTGAAAGGAAGCATAGGTCTATACAAGAAATGACCAGAACTATGCTTAATGAACATAAATTACCTAAATACTTCTGGGCCAAGGTAGTGAATACCGCCTGCTATGTTTTAAATAGAGTATTAATCAGACCATCACTTAATAAGACTCCTTACGAATTATGGAATGACCATAGAAAAAACATATCATATCTTCATGTCTTTGGCTATAAGTGTTTTGTGCTTAAAGACAATAAGCATCCAGGGAAGTTTGATGTGAAATCAGATGAAGGTATCTTCCTAGGGTATGCCTTAGATCGTAAAGCCAATAGATTATATAACAAACGAATATTGACAGTCATAGAATCTATTCATGTAGTGTTCGATGAGTCAAATGCCTTCTCCAAAAGAACTAATGAAGAACTATCAATTGAGAATGATTCATAAAAGAAAGATGAACTTAAGGAGCCATCCATTGAAATTGATCAAATTGAAAATGAGGTTAATGAACCACCTAGAGAATGAAAATACATAAAGAATCATCCCATGGATCAAATAATAGGTGAACCATTATGTGGGGTAGCCACTCGCTCCTCTCTTAGGAACATGGTTAGTCATTTTGCATTTCTATTTCAAGAAGAACCTAAGAATGTGAGGGGAGCTATAGAGGATGAATCTTGGGTGCTATCCATGCACGAAGAATTAAATCAATTTGAGAGAAACAAAGCATGGACATTAGTTCCTAGACCTAAGGATAAGTCAATCATAGGGACCAAATGGATATATAAGAATAAGAAAGATGAACATGGAGTAGTTGTGAGAAATAAGGCTAGATTAGTAGCTCCGGGATATAATCAAGAAGAAGGTATATATTTTGAAGAAACATTTGCACCTGTAGCTAGAATGGAAGCCAGTTGAATGCTTTTAGCATATGCATCTTTTAAGGATTTTAAGTTATATCAAATGGATGTCAAAAGCGCATTTTTAAATGACTATATAAATGAAGAAGTGTATGTAAAACAACCCCCAGGTTTTGAAAATCATAAAAATCCAGATCATGTTTATAGATTGACAAAAGTCTTGTATGGTTTAAAGCAAGCTCCTAGAGCTTGGTATGAAAGGCTAAGCGATTTTCTATTAGAAAATGGATTTATAAGAGGAAAGATAGATACAACCCTGTTTATAAAGTCTAAGAAAGATAATATTCTCCTAGTGCAAGTATATGTAGATGACATCATATTTGGCGCTACAGATAAAGAATTGTGTAATGAATTTGCCAATACCATGCAAAATAAATTTGAGATGAGCATGATGGGTGAACTAAATTTCTTCCTAGGATTTCAGATCAAACAAGCAAATCATGGAATATTCATAAATCAATCAAAGTATATTAGAGACTTACTCAAAAATTTTAATATGGAAGATGGAAAAATACTAGGTACACCTATGAGCACTTCATTGAAATTAGACAAAAATGAACAAGGTATACTAGTAGATGTCAAGCTATATCGTGGAATGATAGGTAGCTTGTTATACCTGACTTCCAGTAGACCTGATATAATGTTTAGCGTATGTTTGTGTTAAGATTTCAGTCTGCACCAAAAGAGTCTCATTTGCTAGCTGTTAAACGGATACTTAGATATCTGATAGGAACTGTGGGCATTAGGTTATGGTATCCTAAGTATACATTCTTTGAGATAATTAGTTATAGAGATGTTAATTTTGCGGGTAGCAAAGTGGATAGGAAGAGCACTAGTGGTGTCGCGACGTCCCGGACCCGGCCCAGAGAACCAATCTCTGGTTTAAAAATGGGTTCGACTTGCGAACTGGGAAAAATGAATGTGTATTTTGAAAATGTGAATTTTCGTGGAAAACGATGTGTGGTGGAGTCGCCACTAACCTTTTGAAGTGTGGTTAGAACACTTGATTGCTACCCCGTTAGGGGTAGAATCGGTCTGCGTCACCAAAGTTAGGCTCGGGAGTATGGTTACGCAAGGGGAAGGTATTAGCACCCCCTACACGCCCGTTCTTACGAATGGTACCAGATTAATAAAGAGTTTTCCCGAAATAAATGTAATAAGCCTTTAAAGATTACTCCCTTTCAAAAGTCAAAAACAAAATGAAAATACTATATAGGTATTCCCTCAGAACCGGGGCAATCTAGTACTCCGAAGAGTCAATGTTCTCGTTTGCAATCATCGGGAAGGAAAATCGAAAATAGGATACAAAATACGCTCCTGAGGATTTTGAAATCTATAGGTTTTTTTTTTTTTTTTAAGTATCAAAAATACTATTTCGGGAGGTTTTTGAGATTGGTTCGGGATTGGAATGAATTTTTCTTGTGCCTAAAAAGATATTTTTGTGATTTTTCCTAAGTGTGAAAATGATTTTTGATATTTTTCCCGAACTTTCAAAATAACACAAATGAAATCAATTGAAACCAAAATGTGAAAATACTTTTGGAATTTTTGAAAATTTCATGATTTTTGTGAATTTTATGGATACAACAATAATATACAAGCGAAATGGAGAAAACTGGGGTGAACCAGTTTGGGAATGGTGAGCCGGTCAAACGTTGACCAGTGTGGGGGGGAAAAACCAGTTTAAGGTCTTGGTCGAGACCAATGATTTTCCGGAATTTTCCAATGTCCTTCCGAATACAACATAATTTTAGACAACAATCACGAAAGTCATGGTTTTAAAGATATGCCTTTAGAATGTATTTTTGAAAATCTTGAATGTAGGGAAACAAATCTAACCTTTGCCAAACATGTTAGAAACTTTTTTGGATTTTCTTCAAAAATTTTCAAAGGTAAATAAGTTTCAAAGCTTTAAAAATTTTTGAATTTTCTTTGAAAATTTTTCTGAATTTTTGTGTCTTTTATGAAATTTTTTTTGTTTTTTGTTTTTTTATGAGTTAAAAGGAAGCTATTTAAAGTAAAGAAAAGTGAAATAAAGTCAAATAAACCAACAGAGGCCGATTAGGGAAAGGGGGACGGAAATGTAACATAGGAAGAGAAAGTTCATTGGTCTTACCTATCGTCTTTTTCTCCTTCGGTCTTCTTCTCCTGTCTGTGAATCCGCAAGGTTAGTCTACAGCACCTTCCCGAGGGTTGTTCTTGAGTTCCGACTCGAGGCACTAGGGAGTACCTTCTTCAAATGGAGTGACCCGGTACCGGTAGGAAAAAGGATCAATCGATCGCTTGATCTTCTTTCGTTTTCCTCTGCTCCGGTCTTCTTTTCCTGTTGATGAGTCTACTAGGGCCGCTCTACAACGTCTTCCCGAGAGTTGTTCTTGAGCTCTGATTTGAGGCACTACGGGGTGCCTTCTTCAAATGGGGTGACTCAACACCGATAGGAAATGGGATTAGTCGACCTCTTGATTTTTACTCAAAAAAAAGACTAACTTCACAAACTCGTGATAGAAAACTTCAATATTTGAAATCTTCTCCTTACCACCACTAAGAGCTCCCCCTCTTGTGCTTGAAATGAGAGGGCTATTTATAGGCTTAGCTTGGGGCAAGCATAGGAAAGAAGACATAGGGGAGTCATGATGGGGGGAACCAAGTATGGGAGGAAGAATGATGAAGGGAAATTAGCATGGGAAGAATGATAAAAGGAGAAAACATGACATGTGGTGAGTGATGATGGAGGGAACAAAGTATGGGATGAAGAATAATGAAGGGAATATAGCATGGGAAGATTGATAAAGGGAGGAAACATGACATGTGGTGAGTGATGATGGAGGGAACAAAGTATGGGATAAAGAATAATGAAGAGAATATAGCATGGGAAGATTGATAAAGGGAGGAAACATGACATGTGATGAGTGATGATGGGGGGACAAAGTATGGGATGAAGAATTATGAAGGGAATATAGTATGGGAAGATTGGTAAAGGGAAGAAACATGACATGTGGTGAGTGATGATGGGGGAACAAAGTATGGGATGAAGAATTATGAAGGGAATATAGTATGGGAAGATTGGTAAAGGGAAGAAACATGACATGTGGTGAGTGATGATGGGGGAACAAAGTATGGGATGAAGAATTATGAAGGGAATATAGTATGGGAAGATTGGTAAAGGGAAGAAACATGACATGTGGTGAGTGATGATGGGGGAACAAAGTATGGGATGAAGAATTATGAAGGGAATATAGTATGGGAAGATTGGTAAAGGGAAGAAACATGCCATGTGGTGAGTGATGATGGGGGAACAAAGTATGCTTGCATTTGACAAATTAAAATAAATAAATAAATAATAATAATAATAATAATAATAATAATAATAATAATAATAATAATATGAGGGTTCTAGAAGCTGTGTGGAGCCCATCGGAGATGTGTGGGTCCCACGCGCCATGTGGGGTCCACAAGCCGTTTGAGGGTTACAAAAGCCCGAGCTAGCAAGGCACCGGATATGTGGATCCGGACTAGCATACCAGAGGGGGTAACGTGCACCGGATGTAGGAATCCGAGCTAGCGTACCAGGAGAAGTGGGGCCCACAAACCGTGTGGGGCCCAATTGAGATATGTGGGGCCCACAAGCCATGTGGGACCTAAAAAGATGTGTGGGGTCCACAAGCCATTTAAGGGTTATAGGAACCCGAGCCAGTAGACACAAGCATGCCAAAAGAGGTAACGTGCATCGGATGTAGGAATCCGAGCTAGCGTACCAGAGCAGGTAACGTGCATCGGATGTAGGAATCCGAGCTAGCGTACCAGAGGGGGTAACGTGCACCGGATGTGGGAATCCGAGCTAGCGTACCAAAGAGGGTAACGTGCATCGGATGTAGGAATCCAAGCTAGCGTACCAGGAGAAGTGGGGTCCACAAACCGTGTGGGGCCCAATTTGAGATATGTGGGGCCCACAAGCCATGTGGGACCTAAAAAGATGTGTGGGGTCCACAAGCCATTTAAGGGTTATAGGGACCCGAGCCAGTAGACACAAGCATGCCAAAAGAGGTAACGTGCATCGGATGTAGGAATCCGAGCTAGCGTACCAGAGCAGGTAACGTGCATCGGATGTAGGAATCCGAGCTAGCGTACCAGAGGGGGTAACGTGCACCGGATGTAGGAATCCGAGCTAGCGTACCAAAGAGGGTAACGTGCATCGGATGTAGGAATCCAAGCTAGTGTACCAGGAGAAGTGGGGTCCACAAACCGTGTGGGGCCCAATTTGAGATATGTGGGGCCCACAAGCCATGTGGGACCTAAAAAGATGTGTGGGGTCCACAAGCCATTTAAGGGTTATAGGGACCCGAGCTAGCAGGCACAAGCATGCCAAAAGAGGTAACGTGCATCGGATGTAGGAATCCGAGCTAGCGTACTAGAGCGGGTAACGTGCATCGGATGTAGGAATCCGAGCTAGCGTACCAAAGGGGGTAACGTGCACCGGATGTAGGAATCCGAGCTAGCGTACCAAAGATGGTAACGTGCATCGGATGTAGGAATCCAAGCTAGCGTACCAGGAGAAGTGAGGTCCACAAACTATGTGGGGTCCAATGGAGATATGTGGGGTCCACAAGCCATGTGGGACCTAAAAGGATGCGGGGTCCACGAACACCATGGGACCTATAAGAATGTGTGGGGTCCACAAGTAGTGTGGGACCTACTAGGGTGTGTGGGGTCCACAACCAATGTGGGACCTACTAGAATGTGTGGGGTCCACAAGCAGTGTGGGACCTACAAGGGTGTGTGGGGTCCACAACCAATGTGGGACCTACTAGAATATGTGGGGTCCACAAGCAGTGTGGGACCTACAAGGGTGTGTGGGGTCCACAACCAATGTGGGACCTACTAGAATATGTGGGGTCCACAACCAGTGTGGAAAGGTTTTGACATGAGGTCTCCTCGGAAAGGCCTGGTTAAAATTGGGGTGTCGACAAGTGGTACTTGTCATTTCTTAGGACATTCCTTGGTCTCTTGGTTTTTCAAGAAACAAAATTCAGTTGCTTTTTTCACAGCCGAGGTAGAATACATAGCGGCGGGTAGTTGTTGTGCACAAACGCTTAACATGAAGCAACAACTGAAGGATTTTGGATTAAGTTATGAAACAATCCCTATTAGATGCGATAATACGAGTGCAATAAATATTTCAAAAAATCTTATTTTACATTCACGAACTAAGCACATAGAAATACGACATCACTTTCTTCGTGACCATGTGCAAAAAGGGGATGTAACACTAGAGTTTGTATGCACGGATGATCAATGGGCAGATATATTCACGAAACCACTTGCGGAGGATAGGTTTATCCAAATTAGGAGTGAATTAGGTCTCATGCATAGTCGAGAGGTTGCTTAGAATTATGTTAGATGATATAATTCAGGGGGAGCAACGTCATTTACAATATAATCACTTGGTATTGCATTAATCAACAATTGGTATCAAAAAATCCGACATAACATTTAATCCAACATTTGATATCCTCATGTAACCTTTGAAATGCATGTATTAGCAAGGGGGATAGTTGATGTCAAAAAGCGTGAAAAGGATTTTTTTTTTCTAATGATTGAACACGTTTAAAACATTAAGCTTTAAAAGGGGAGAAGAACATAAGGGTACGTCTACTCATGTTTTATTATTTTAAACCTTTTTGTCGATGTCATAAGGGGGAGAAAATTGGGTGCAAAAATAATAGAATGGAAGCAAAAAGGGGGAAAAAGTATAATAACAAAAATTGTTGAAACATCATGAGCATATTACCATTTATTGAATATTTAATGCATTAATTGAGGGGGAGCCTTGTTTGGTATAACCCATTACATATATTTTTGTAAATGCATTTGTCATCATCAAAAAGGGGGAGATTGTTGACTCTATGAGTCCAATCCTGTTTTGATAATGAAAAATCACATGGTATTTGATCTGACCATTGAGCTTGTGAACAGGAAATATATTAAGCATGCAAGAAAGGATAACGAGTCATGGAAATCACAAAGTAAAGCTAACATATCTTGGTAAGATCTATGGAACTCAAAGAGTACGAGAATCAAGATGCAAGCGGTTAAGTTCAAGAACATCTTGGGAATAGGTATTTAGAACTCATGTACTTACATTTTCATATGATTTAATTTGAGACTCAACATAACCTAGAATGATTTCAGGATTCATGCATTTCATGTATATCATTAGGGGACTTTCATGGACTTATAAATACTTTTAAAATTAGGAAAAATATGTTTTATAAAAGACCCAAGAAAGAGAGCAAACAATATTTTTAAAGTAGAAAAGAAAAATTGAGAAAAAGGGGACTTCGGTAGCCTGAGCTCAACCTCAGTAGCCTGAGCTCAACCTCAGTAGCCTGAAAAATTTCTTTAAGGGCCTGAAGATTAAGTTCGGTAGCCTGAAGAATTAATGGGAAACACAGTAAGTTAGTCGAGGCACTTCGGTTATGTCAGGCGCCTGACCTTGGTACGTCAGGCGCCTGACTTGGCTTCAGGAGCCTAAACTCCTCTCTTTAGGCATCTGACCCAGCATCCCAAGTTAATTTTTCAAAGGGTCAAAGAACATCAGTCGCCTAGGCAGTCACCCTCAGGTGCCTGAACCTGCGTTAAACTTAAAATTTTGATTTTTGTTAAATGAACTCGTGAGTTATTTCTTTGATCCAATGGTTGAGATCAATCCTAAGGGTAAGACACTATATATACTAAATATCTAAACCCTAGAATGAAGCCAAGACACACAAGAAAGAGAAGAACACATCTTGTTGAAAGAATATTAGAAAACTTGCTCCTATTATTATACGATTGCCTACACTTCAATTTCTAATCATCGAGCTTGGGCAAATCAACTCAGAATCTCAAAGGGAACTTGTTTACTCATCTGAATTCTCATTCTAGTATTGAGGCTTGATCATTCAAGTTATTATTTTCAAGAACTTCTCATCTCATTACTTGTTATTGAACATCATTAGAAAAGTTTGTTCTTGAGTGTGCACATACATATAAAAATTGTTTTTGAAAAGATCATTACTTGAGAAAGTTTTTTAGCTTTTGATTGATTTATTTTTGATTCAAGAGTATATATTGTTCATAGAACTTATTATTGAAAAATCTATTTTTGATTAAGTATTAAAAGGTTGATCTTGAATATGCATATACATATACCTATTTTTTTAACAAGATCATTACTTGATTAAGGTTTTGTTATTGATTGAATAGTTTGATTCAACTGTGTTTTCAGTTAAAGGATTCATAATTTAGATATATTATAACACTTGAATATATATCCTTGGTATTCATAAATATTTATTTTATTGAGGGATATTGTGTTTTGGAAACCTTATACTCAGTATTTTGATCTTTGAATTACATATCGTATATATTTACATATTACAAAGATCGGGTTGTGACTAAATTTTTGATAGAAAGCTTTTTGATATAGATTGATAAAACATTCAAGATAAAACTTTTAACAAGTTCACACTAGACATATTTGTGCATCCTTACAAAGTGAACTAGAACCCTAATATACTCCAAGGGATTTCAAATATTTCTTTACTTGGGAGTTTTTGATAAAGAGGGTTTTGTGTGTTGAAGCATATCATACATAAAATGATTGTATCGTTTTCATACATTCTGAGCTTCAAGTTTAATCTTATGTTAATGTGTTAGGAATTTGAATTGTGCTCACAAGCTTTTGTTTAGAAGCATTTTTGAGTGTTGTTTTTCAGATTCTATTGTATACACGGTTTGGTGTGTGAACCGATGTTTGAGGAGAGAGTTGTATCTCTTGTAAGCAGCGGAGTAGGAGGGAGCTGTGCCTCTTGTAAGTAGCAAATTGTAAGGGAAGCTCCGTCCCAATTTAAGGAGCAGGGATTTAGTGAAATCCTTGAGTGGTTACTTAAGGCGAGGATGTCGGCCAAGTCGGTTGAACCTCGTAAAAATCGTCTTTGTCTTCCCTTTTCTCTTTACTTTTTACTTTTAGCACTGCATTTAAATTGGTTATATTGCATGTATAGGTTGGATAGCATTGTACATAAGTAATTGAGTAACAAGAATTCATTGGTAAATATATAAGAAGGATTTAAGTGGTAAATAAGTGAAAGAATTTTTAAATATCCAATTCACCCCCCCCCCTCTTGGGATTACACTTGATTCAACACTACACGCATTCAACATTAATCACACATTTCAGTCACATCACACACGATACTACACAAGTTTCACATCCACACAAGATATGCACAAGTTTCACATCCACACAAGATACTGCACAAGTTTATCACAGTCGACCTTCACTGCTTCATTTCCCAATGACCTATTCATAGTATATCAGTAAAACAAACTCCTCAGGCCTACCAATGTTTTACCCCAGTTATATAAATGACAATACAATGAACTCCTTAGGCCTGCCAACGTTATATTGTGATACATACGAATAACCACACAAACATATCATCCAAACATATCAATTCATTCACCACAATAATCACAACCAGTTTATTATGAAGAGTTATTCTCATGCCACATGGTTTGAGTGTTAATCATATTGTTACATACTATAAATAATTAATATATCCCAGTCACATTGGTTTTTCAATAAAAAACCATTGTTTTAAAATGCCTAATCCATTTAGAAAACATACATATATACTCAGGCTTATATACTCAAAATTAACCGGTTCAAATTTAATAAAAAGCTGGTATAATTTATTCCCTAAACCTGATCATGGAAATATGCCTAAGACGAGTGGAGGATGGAAACCCTAGCTTTACGAACTCGTTGCCGAAACTGATCCAAAAATCCAAGAGAGAAGAGAAAGATTATCGGAGAGTGAGAGTGGCTTCGGGTGAGCATAGAAGTGAGAGACAATCACATGAGGGATGAGAGAGAGAGAGAGAGAGAGAGAGAGAGAACTAATTTTTCTAAAAAAATGACCTAATGTCTATTTATAGGTTCTCAGCCCTACAGAAAACCGTCGATGATTTTTCTATGCTTAGCGAAACCATCGACGGTTTGACACTTAAACGTTCTCGGCAGTTTGCCCTATAGGAAAACTGTTGATGTTTTTTTCTAAGTCCTATGAAACTGTCAACAGTTTGGTCCTGGCCAAACCTTTTTTCCTTCCTTTTTCTTTTCTTTTCTTTTCTTTATCTATTTTCCTTTTCTTGTATTTATTTTTATTTTATTTTTTGGGTTTGGGTTACTACATTTTCCCTTCCTTACAAAAATTTCATCCTTGAAATTTGCTAACCAACCATTTTTCACAAACTTAGAAGTTTATTACCTAACGACATTTCACATATTTCAACATACTCTAACATGTGAATAGTTGCATCACTTAGAATCAAATGAAACTCTCGTTTTCCCCCATAAATCAACCATCCTAACTTTTGAGTTCTAATTTCAAGTTCCAGTTTCTCTGATCGAAAACATCACCATCAATAGATTTACCATGATTTTTTGAAACTCGCGACTGATTCAGAAAATCACAGAAGACCGTTAAGGGGTTTTTGCCTGCAGGTCACGAAACTAAACTCCAAATTTCCTACTAGAATCCTAATATATCCATTCCTATCATTGTCCTAACTCGAACCTATACTCTGGTATTAATCTGTCCTACAGTCTACAAAACCTAACAACCTAAAGCTCTAATACCACTTTGTAATGCCCCGAACCTGCCAAGGAACCCGCCAAGTGGGGCCTGGGGGGTTATGTGTTCCCTTCACCTATCTCGGATACCAAAAATACCATTCAGACAGCAGAAATAATTAAACATTATCCATTCAAATACTAGAGTTCTATTCTATACAATCCCAAAAAAGTGTATCCATTCACTTTATATTACATAATCAGGAATTTAAACGTAAATTTTAAATACCTTATATCTTACCAAAAAAAAAAAAACTAAGCCCGCCCTGGAGCTTGCTAAGCTCAATCACTTGATGGACTTGAAAAGTTAATAATTCGTTGGGGTTAGACACTTCTTAGTAAGGATGGAATAAATTATAACAGTGTATGGTAGATGAGTTTTAGTGTACACAAAATATATTTGTTTGTTAATAAACAACAATAACTGCTAATACACTTAGATACTATACTCACACATACATAACCAATATTTATAGCGAAAGTTCTCGAGGATTGGGGAGATTATACGCCCATACATGTAACACCCCTTTGTTCTGATACTGTCTATAACTCTACCCTTTTAATTTGAGTGAGGCTACAATTGATACTTATCAGGGCACTCACCTTACTCAATAAGCCCTTGGACGGAGAGTTTTACTTTGCCCTAAACATTTATACATATAAATTCTCATACATATATCCACACACATCAACATTAATCACACATTTCAGTCACATCCACATAGGATACTGCACAAGTTTCACATCCACACAGGATATTGCACAAGTTCATCACAATCAACCTTCACTGCTGCATTTCCCAATGACCTATTCAAAGGATATCAGTAAAACAAACTCCTCAGGCTTGCCAATGCTTTACCCCAATTATATAAATGACAATATAACAAAATCCTCAGGCCTGCTTGTAGAGACCCCAGAAAAGTTAAGTTATGAAAATAATAGAAGAAAAGAAATGAAAGAGAAGGAAAAAAGGAAAAAAATAAAAAGGAAAAAAAGGAGAAGTGCAGTCTCAATGAACCAATGGTCTTTGTTGACAAATGTCCCTCTAGACCTTGTCGACGAAGGACACGTGTCTCGTCGATGAAGAGAACCAAGAGTGGAGAATTTCAGGCTATTAAGGGTTTGTCGACGAACGCATTACCTTCATCGATGAAGTCACGTGGCCAACGATCTATAAATATGCTAAAATCGAATTTCAGTGTGGAAAATCATTTCTTTCTTCTCTCTCTCTCTCTCTCTCTCTCTCTCTATGTTCGGTTTCTTCACCTTCTCTCTTCATTTTTGGCTCAATTCTCGCCCAAATCGATGATTAGATGTTATCACAGGGCTCATGGGGAGATTCTCTACAACTTAGCCAAAGCAGATTGTTGATTTGGAGACCTTGGGCACCATTCCAAAATAAGGATAAGTAAGGTATTTTAGGGTTTAAGTATTTATTTAGAGTATATAGGGTCTAGGAAGTGTTAAATGAGAAATATTCTGGGAAATGAGTTGATTGATTTGAGAAAAATGTGAATGTCAGGGTTTTGAGTTTTGAACGCTGCAGGTGTGGGATTGGGTTGTTAACAATCCTTTCGGTAAGTTAGGTAAAGGCAATAAATTATAACAACTATTTTTGGGGAAACGAATTGTTGATTTAAAGTATGTGAACATGAAATATGATATTTTACCTGTGATTAAAATGTTATAAATATTAGACAAAAATTGTGTGGCATGAGAAATATGAGATAACAGGTTTATACTGGGAAATGTAATTGAAATTGGGATATATGATTTGAGTTGAGGAAAATAACATTATGAAATACATATATATACTGAACTGTTTTATACAGAAATGAAGTTATGGAAATTTAATTATGTTTTATATACATAATTGTGATGAAATGAGATTGTTATATGGAAATGATTAAAAGTGGTATAAAGAATGATTTTATGGAAAAACGAAGAAGTGTGTGTGTGTGTGTGTGTGTGTGTGTGCAATTTATTGGGAAATAATGAAATGTGGTATTGATATGTTTTTACTAAGAAATATTGAAATACGAGAAATGAGATATTTATTATAAGAATGGAATGTGTACAGAAAATGATGAAAATACCACTGATGTGATGAAATGAATGTGAATACTGAATTGTGAATACTAAAATGTGATTACTGAATTGTAAATACTGAACTGAGAATAACGAAATATGAATTCGAAATGTGGAAATGAGAACCCTAATGGGTTGTTGTTGATAGAGAACATGGTATCGTTGCTAGCGAGATGTTAGTGCAAGCACACGGTCTCATGGAGAGTGTGGTGTGGCAGTCGATTGGGCCAATGAGAAGGGTAGTTTTGCCACTTGGCGACCAGACTAGGAGTAGGCAGGCCGATTGTACTATAGACATGTGGTTACATTGTTTTGATCTAATCAGGTAGGCTAACCGCGATTTAGATCCAGCTTTCGGGCCGCACAACCCTAGCCATGGGGGGAAGCATGGCATGGAGAATATCCTTAGGGCAGCCATGAGTTATAGACACGTTGTGAATTTTGTTATTGGTGGATATTCATATGCTGGATTATGATTACTCATTACAGATGCGATAATGAACAGCCATAGATTACAGACATGTTGAGATATTTATATAAGGATACCCATGGGCTAGAATATGAAAATGAGAATGAGAAAGAAAATATTATGAAAGCTATTGAAATATGAATATAAGAAAGAATAGTCTATGAAAGAAAATGTGAATATGATTTTGAGAAATAAGAGAGTATGTATATGATATGAAAATGATAAGAGAGCTTTGAAAATATGTTTTACATCCATATATGATTATAAATATGTAGAGACCCGATGATTTATAGCATTTAAATAATAAAAGAAAGGAAAGAAAAAGGAAATTTTTAAAAGGGCGTCATAGCAGGTTTGAAGTGTTCTTCGACGAAGTGGCTTATTGGGATCATCGACGGGGACATGTGTCTCGTCAACGAGGAGTTACCATGAGGCCTATTTCAGGACCTGAAATTTGTCGACGAAGGTTATGAGATCATCGATGAAATCCCTTCTTGACTTCGTCGATGAAGTGACGTGTCTCGTAGATGAAGGCCAGTGTATAAGTATGCCAAATTTGGATTTCAGCGCAGAAAACTTGCATGCATCATTTTATCTCACTAGATTTTCATCCTCCACCCCTTCTCTTTAAGATTCTGGGCTGTTTTTACGCCGTTTCGACGATCTGAAGCTATCACTTCACTCCTGGGAAGATTCTCTTCACATCTGCTGGAGTGGATCGTTCATTAGGCCTACTTGGGAACCATCCCAAAATTTGGGTAAGTTAGTTAATTTCAGTTTTATTAGGTTTTGGTGTTTCTAGACTGAGAAGAATATGTAGGGTAAGATAATACTGAAGTTTTGTTTGGAAAAATATCAATTTCAGGATGTTTAGCTGAGGGACACACGAGGGAGATTTTAGTTATTTTGTGGGCTTCCCAAAAAGTCAGGTAAGGGGATAAACTAAGTCAGGCTTTTATGAAAATGTATTTACTAATTTGCAACATTTAATTTCAAATAAATATGTATATTGTAAGATTATGTTGGAAATAATGCTGATGATCTGAAATATGGTTTTCATGTATAATATCAAAAATATGATTGTAGAATAGATTTTATGTGCTGAATATTACCTCTTTCATGTGGCATGAGTATTATTTACCATGGAAATTGTGATGATGAAATATTATGTTTACAAAGTAAATATGTTATTATTGCCTTTAGGGAAATAATAAAATGATACAGGGATTTGAAAATCGAGAATTTTATATGATATATCGGTGTAAGGGCCGAGGATTTTATATGATATACAGGCGCAAGGGCCGAGGATTTATATGTTATTCCGGCGTAAGGTCTATGAATTTTGTATGATATGTTATGCAGAGTTTTATGAAAATATTAACATGATAGATATTATTATAAAATAGCCACGTATCATTATTTGAAAATATATTATATGTTATCAGAACTTGATTGGCTTGGTTTAGGCTTTCATGAAGCACAGTACTGTAGCTATATGATCACGATCATGTTTATGTTAGTTCTACCGCTTGCCGTAAGGGGCAGTGGGAGATTGGCAGTCGATGTGGTTTTTATGGAGTGTAGCCGTCGCTTTGGTATTTGGATTAGGAGGGGCAGACCCATCGTACTTACAGACTTATGTTGATCTAGCATAGTCGGTCAGTCATTGCTAGGTCCCGCCTTCGGGCCACACAACCCAATCATGTGGAGTTAAGACATGATACCAGCCAGCTATCCATCCTGGGTGTTTTTCATGTACAGTTATATGAGATGATGTTTATATATATATATATATATATATATATATATATATTAAAATTCAGTATGTTATACCATGTTATGATAAATCATGTTTTTCCAAAATATGGTACAGACAACTTTATTATATATGATTTATGTACAGTTATATGTATAACATGAAAACTGTCATGATGACACACACTGATATTAGTTTATTTCCCTTACTGAGAGGTGTCTCACCCCAATTATATAAACATTTCAGGAGTCCTAGATAGAAGGGCGGATAGAGCTCCACAGCGTTAGAGTTCAGCTGTTCTACCCTGTCTGAAGGGTAAGTCATTTCGCTAGGGTTTGACAGATTTTTGGGTGGTGACCCTAGGCCACTTTTGGATATTCTGGGATACGTGTATGTATATGACAGTTGTAGTAAAATTCTGGTATTGTGTTGGTTGAATAAATTGATATGTGTATGATTTTACGTTTCCTGTTGCTTAGGTATCCGTGTTGTATTTTAGGTATATCCCTGGCACCCATGGGTCCAGGTTAATTATGATTTGTCAGGATTATTATATTGGATATTATTATGGGGAAAAAAATTTATGGTCAATTAGGCAGGTCGTTACAGAGTAGACGTATATATATCCTCTCAGCTGTTATATTTATTAAAATGGAATGTGTTATAATGTAATTGAACTCATACTGCCACATACTATGAATAATTTATTTCGTCTTACTAAGAGTTCAAAGATTTCCAAATTCAAAAATTTTTTATCATCGGAATTCTATGTATGGTCCCAAAACACTTGAAAACTATTGGAGAATCATATTAAAATTATTTCTTATCATTTTTTGATTCTCTCCCCATTTTTACACCTCATTCATGTTTTAAATTTCTATTTCTTCTGCTCCTTGAAAAAAAAAAATTTGGAGAAAAATTTTTTTTGGGTTTGGTTTTTTAAAGGCTCAAGCATATATTTAATTTATATGTATATTGCTTGAAGGCCTTGTTCCCTCTATTTTTCAAAGCTCAAATTTCTCCTCTACTCTTCTTTTTGAAAAATTCTTTTTGGAGAAAAACATATTGGGGATTTTATTTAAGATGGCATGAGCTTATATTCATGTTTATATATAATGCTTGATTGCCTTTTTATTTACATCATTGGTTTTCAAAGATCAAAATTTCTCCCATTCTTTTTATTTGAAAATTTATTTTTGGAGAAATTTTCGGTTATTCAAATAAGGCTTGAGCACATGTTTAATTTCATATATGTGTTGCTTGAAAGCCTATTGAGTTCGATTTTTTAAGATCAATCATTTAAAAAGAATACCCAAGTTCTTTTATTTTTATTTGAAAATATTTTTGGAGAACTTCTTGGGTTATTCAAGAATTTTGAGCATATATTTAATTGATATATATTGGCTTGAAAAGGTTCTTGAGAAAAGCCTTGAGCATATATTTAATCTTATACATATTTTCTCGGAAGGCTTGTTGATTATTTTTTAAGGTCATTTTAAAAGAGAAAATCATTTTCCATACTCTCACGTTTTTATTTGAAAAATATTTTCGAAAGGAAAAACCATAGCTTCATGTTTAAATTATATGAGAGTGTATATAGTATTTCAATTTGTACACATCTGTTTTTTGAGAAGCATTTACTTGTACGTAAATTTTATTATCTGTTGTATTCTAGGCGTGACCTGAAAAGGGAGACTCGCCCTGTCAAGAGTCCCGGATAGACTTAGACCCGGTTAAGAAAGTCCCTGATTGGTTCAGACCCAATTAGGAGAACTAGGAGTACCGTCTTGTAAGGTATACTGGTTGTGGCTCAATCCCGTAATTTGAGTTGGAGAGTGTCCGCCTCGTAAGGACAGTGTAAGTAGTGTCGCTCTGCCCAGTTAAACTGAGCACTTAGTGAATCCTTGAGTTGTTGGCTTAAGGCGAGGATGTAGACAGGTTTGGCCAAACCTCGCAAACAAATTTAGTGTTCTTTCTCTTCCCTATACTCTTAAGATTCTAGCACATGCATGTTTATATTTAAATTTATTGTGCATAGTTTAAATATTCGCATATTCTTAAAACCTGTGAAATTGGAAAATGCTTAGAAAGATCCTAAGTTGCACTATACTGATTGTGATTTGAAGTCAACCTAGGAAGAAATTTTAAAATACTCAATTTACCCCCTCCCCCTATTGGGCATACACCATTCCTATCAAATACTCACACACAAAATAAATTATCTTATTGTAAACACCCCATTTTGTTCAGGACTTATATAGAAGAATTTGCTTCTTTTTTTTTTTTTTAGTCTAAATTTTGAATTTATGCATAATTGTATAAATATTCATTAATACAATAAAATGATAAAATACAAGGAAAAAAAAAAGAAAATTAAATACATAGAAAAGAATGAATACGTTGAAAAAAAAAAAGGAAAGAAAAAAAAAAGGAAAATGAAAAATGCAACAAAAAAAAAAAATTCAATGGGCCAACTTCTTCATTTTTAAGCCTGCAACGAAGGAAATTAGCAATTAGACAAATAGGAAATTGTACAATTAAACATGTGTGTGAATTTAGAAATTAAGGCAAACATAAATTGATCAATCAAATTTTAATTAATCAAATTAGAATTAATTGGATTGTTTCCCCGAGGCTTATAAATAGTGAGCTTCATGAGGGATCAAGAGGAGGTAAGAAAGAAAGGAAAAAGATAATTTGGTGGGGGGAAAAAATAATTACTTACTAAAGAAAGAATAGGAAGAAAATTTGTGAGAGTACTATAAGATCTTGAGATTTGAAGAAGGAAAGATGGGGGGAGACTAAAGGGCAGAAGTACTAAAGGCATTGGTAGTGGAGATTCAAAGTAGTAGGCTTAAAGATTGGAGGAGTTAGAAGATAGAGGTCGGTTCTCTGAATTTTGTTTAGCTTTGTTTCGATTTCTTGGATAATTAAAATTATAGAATTTGAGATTCAAAATTTTTCGATTTTAATGTGAGTAGATTTTTAATTCATCTTGATCTAAAAGGAAAGGCCTAAAAATTTCCTTAGACATATTTGGATATTTACTTGGATCTGAAAGCCAAACCCGAATACCCATATCTAGGTTAAGATCAGTATGCCTATATCCACATCTAGGCCCAATAACCCTAATTTGAGTGCCCTAGATTCGACCCGAGGACCCATGTCAACTTGACTTGAGTCCTAGTTAGTTAACTCGAAGACCCAAGATCTAGTTCCAACTTTGACTTGGGTCCATTGACCCTTTAACCCATCAAACTTATCCACTTAACCTTACCCAACTTATTGTAACAAACCTAAGTCAGTCCTAAGCATGACTTAGGCCCAAACCCAAATCCAATGCAATGACTTAAGTCAGCGGACCCATAGGCGTAGCCCAAGATTGATCCAAGCTTACTCAAGCCTAGCTTAAGCTTTGCCTAAAACTTAACCTAAGCCCAACCTGCTCAAGCCCAAGCCTAAACCCTAGTCCAACCCATTTACCTAGGACCCAAGTCAACTTTGACCTAGGTTAACTAACCTACCTAACTCACTAACCCAATCTAGCCCAGCAACCTATCTTAGATCTAGCCCAAGCCCATTCTCCAATTTAATTAACCTAACCTCCCCTAACACCATTAGGTACTGATTTATGTAATAAATATTAAATTGAGCAATCCCCTAGACCTATAAATAGGGGACTTTTGAGGGAAAGGAGGCAAACACTTGGACACATAGAAATAGGGACATAGAGAGAAGAAAGGAATTTTTTATTGAAAAATTGAGAGAGAATTATTGAGATCAATTTTGAGTGATTGAAATTGAGAAGGTAAAAAAAGATAAAATACCAAGAAGCTTGAATTATAAAAGCACTGGAAATTGGCAAAAGAGAATTCAATTAGGGCTCAGGCAAAGGAAGGGCAGGATAGTAGATTCAAGAACAAAGGTTGGTTCTTTAAATTTCTTGTTAGTCAATTTATTTTTGATTGAATTTTCTAATTTAAGCTTAAATATGAACAAAATCCTTGAACAAAAGTCAAATTTTAAACCATACAAATTTGAGGTTTATTTTGGGATGTTTGACCTAGACCTGAGACAGTGGTTCCAGATTTGGATCAAAATACCCACATGATTATCCAAGATCCGAACCAAAAACCTGAGTCAACTTGACTTGGGTCTATGTCAACTGACCCGAATGCCCGACCTAAGTATGACCCAAGTCAATGTTGACTTGGGTGAGTCTAGCCCAATCAGGCCATTTCTTTTCTCTCAAGGCCCAAATGGGCTTGATTTTAATTTAACCCAATCCAAAAGCCATTCTCCAATTATCCAACAACCTAATTTCAAATTCAGGACCAAATGGGTCTGGCCCAATTGCAGGCCAACCATCTAACTAAACCATGACCTGAGCTCCTTAACCTAATCTAACCATTTAACATGGGTTAATCAACCAAACCCATTGCTTTGTTTAGACCAAGAGAAAATTGCCAAGAAAATCCCAAAAAACAAAGAAATAAAATCAAGAGGAAAAAAAAGGTTTGCTTTACCATTGTGACAATTGGGTTAAGATTTGAGAAACATGGAAGAGAACTTGAAGCTCTTTGCCATTGAACCTTTGGTTAACTTGCAAAACAAAAGGGAGATTGAAAGAGGGTGAGATTGAGAGATGTGAAAAAGAGAGATGAGATTTGTGAGAAATTGAAAGAAAGAAAGAAAGAAAGAAAGAAGAAAACATAGAAAAAGGAAGAGAAAGAAAAAAAGAAAAAAAAAATATTTGTGTAAAGAGAGTGGGGAAGAGAGAGAGAGAGAGAGAGAGAGAGAGAGAAAGGAAGAGAGAGAGAGAGAGTGTAGAGAGAAGAGAGAGAAAGGAAAGAGAGAGAGTGAGTTGTTGTAATGACCCAAAAATAATAATAATAATTAAAAAACATATTATTATTATTAATTAATTAAATATTATTAAGAAAATTAATTAAATTAAGAAATTTGAGGATTTTGGATATATATATATATATATATATATATAAAAGTATATATAAGTATATAATAAAGTAAAGTTTAAAGGATAAAGGAAAAAAAAAATTTCCTGGAGAAGCAGGAAGTGAATAGAAGGAGAAAAAAAAAAAAAAAAACTCCTTCACACGCTGCAGAACAAAGTAAGGGAAAGAAGGGAAAAAAAAAAAAAAAATCTCTCAGCTCACGTTCTCCACTCGACTTCTTTCTATGGTTTTGTGGCGGATTCTTACCCAATTGAAAATCCAAGATACCACCGAATTTCATTCTCCGCCACCGACATAACTATCGAAGTGGATTTGTCGTAGGAGTAATGTGGACATATCTCCTGGGGTAAGCCAAATTCTCATTTTTGTCTCAAATTTTCCTAAATTTTAAGCCAAATGGGCGATCAGACACCACCATGAGAATTTAGGAATGATTATCTACAAATCTAGCAGAATGAATTTCTCGTAGGGTCGTTGTGGAAATAGCCCCAAAACTAGGATAAATGAGTTATTTAGAAATTAATTGGTATTTAATTATTGTAAATTAGGAAAAATTAAAATAATATTTTATTAGGGTTGATTTGATTGAATTAGGGTTCGGGTGAGCATCGCAGATATAATTTTAGGAGCCCTTCAGGCGTGATTTAGGGAATCAGGTAAGGGGGAATAAAATTATATCAGTATTTTATTAAGGTGAACCGGTTATTTACGAGTGTATGAAATTTATTATTTATCTATATGATTTTTAGTACCGTTTGAGTACTAGAAAATGATGATTTTTTTTAAAATTTATATTTGATATAATTGCATTGATATTAAATTCGTGTGACATAGGAATAATTTTTCCTAATAAATTGAATATGAATTATTGTGGTATTTGGGTTTGCATGTGGGGATGTTTGGAATGATTATGACATGATGACTAAATTGTTATGTTTGACTCCTGTGTGGAAATGTATTGATCTGTTGGGATACTGTGTGGGAAATGAATTGATCTGTTGGATTCCTGTGTGGAAATGCATCGATGCATCTATGTGAACTAACTGGTGTGGTTATTCGTATGCATCTCAATATAACGTTGGCATGAGGAGGTTGTTACATTGCCTAGATATAAATCATGATATGACGTTGACAGGTCGAGGAGCTCGTCATATTGTTATTTATATGGGGGAGGACATTGGCAGGTCACGGAGCTTGTTCTACTGATGTATGATGGGTAGGTCATGGGGATTGGATACTAGTGAATAGTGGTGCCTATGTGGGTCATGTTATATTCTGTGTGGATAATGGCGCCTGTGTGGGCCATGTTATGTACCTTGTGTGGGTAGTGTTGTTTGTATGGGCCACATTATATCCTGTGTGGATAATGACGCCCGTGTGGGCTACGTGTAATAAGAAGTACGTAGGTGCCTGTGTGGGCCACGTACTGAGGACATTGGAAGATGAAGTATGAGATGCATGATTCCTGTGTGGATGTGTTGTGCGCATGTGAATTTAATTATAGCATAAAAATAATGGTATAGCATATTGTGAATGCATGTGTGTGCATGCGGCGAGGTAAACATACTACCGAGGACTTACTGAGAAAGGCGAGTGCTCTGCTAGGTAGTTTCTTGGTATCAATGCAAAGGGATACTACTTGTATGAGCGGGTAAACATCCCGATCCTCGGAAACCTTCTCCTTTAAAATAATAAAGATGTGTATACTAGCGGCGAGGTAATTCTTCACCTGAGGGCTTACTAAGTAAGGTGAGTGCTCTGGTAGGTAGTTTTTAATACTAGAGTAGAAGGAAGTTACTTGTATGGGCAGGTAATCTTCCCTATCCTTGGGGACTTTCGCTTGCATAAAAATTATGTACTTGTGCATATTGGATGTGTGTGTGACATTAGATATCAGGAATGTTATTAATGGTACATTTTCTCAGTTGTTATTGATATTATGTAAGAAGCAGTTTATTTTGATATGTAAATATTAAAACTCATTTGTCACACACTGTTATAATTTATTCCACCCTTACTGAGAAGTGTCTCACCCTAGTGGATTAACAATTTTTTAGATTCTTCTGGAGATTGGGTTTGAAGGCCTAGGCTGGGATTGTGTATTTTGTGGTTTCTTTTTGGGGTATTGTGAGATACTGGTGTATATACAAATATATTTGTATTAGGTTATGTTTTAAATACTAGTTGTGGATACAGATATCTGAATGTTATAATATTTGTTTTTGGGTTGTTATATAGAACTTTGGTATTTATTTGAGGTTATTTATATGCCGCTGCGTGCATGTTAATTATGGTATCAGATACAGGTGATTGGAACATGTGGCACCCGGGTCCCACTTGGCGGGTTTGGGGCGTCACAGTTGTGTTGTGCAGTGAGGAGAGAGATATATAAAGTAGTGTAAGAGAGGAGTGGAAAGAAAATAAAAGAGAAAAAAATTTAAAATGGTTTTTATATTCAAGATTTCGAGAAAAAAAAAATCAGTAGTGGGACACATGTCACCGTATGGATGGTGACACATGGCATGTTTAGGACTACACATTTAGAGAGTAGCGTGGTACAATCCTAGTCGTCCAATCCTTGTTTTTTCTGGATGGTTGGATCGTTGCCTCGTTAGGGATTCGGTTTAAATCCTTTGAACCACCCGAAAATCTGCCATATGGCGGGTGATGTAATGTTGATGCCACCTTGCTATAGTAAATTTTAAAAAAAAAAACACACACACACACACACACGCACGCACACACACACACACACACACAAAATGTCGCATGTGACCATTGCTGGTTGACACGTGGCCAACCACCCTTTCCCAACTGAGCCAACCTAAGTTGACCTAATTCAGATCGGTTGAACCAGTCTGACCCATCTGAACCGCTAGTTCATTTACTTAATTTAAAAATTAATTTTTAATTTTTAAAATTAGGAAAAAAGCAAAAAAAATTTAGAAAAATTAGAAAAACAAATATTGAAAAATCTAAAAATAAATAAAAATTATTTGAGTTATTTTGACTTAAATAGTAAACAAAAAATGGAAAAATAAAAAATAGAGAAAAAGTCTTCAAAAATCTCAGAGAATTGCAGAAAAATGTTGGAAAATTTTCAAAAAAATATAAAATAAAAATTTGGAAAATCTAATAATGTTTTAAAGACTCTTTTTTTATCAAATTTGATGAATTTGTTTGATATATGTATATACTATTTCTGTGTATGTGCGTCCCAATGATTAAAGGGTAAAGAGGTATTTCAGACCTTACCTATATTAGTTCTGAGAGGGGATATATCTAATAAGACCCCCTCTTTTGAAGGTCTTATTAAACATTTCTAAATCGCACATTATTTCATATTTTCTTTTAAAATTTTAATATTTATTTACTTTTTAAGGAGTTAATTGAGACCATTAGATTCAATTTACAAATAATTCATAATTAATTAGGTAATGTGCGTACAACAGGTATGTAAGGAGTGCTAGTACATTCTCCTTGCATAATTAAACTCTTGATCTCAATTCTAGTAAATGTAAATCAAGACTATTGGTTCCTTAGTTTTAAGATTAGTCTAAACACTAATCAACAAGTAGTAATTAGGTGAACTAACGCAACTTAGAAAAATAATAGGTTAATGGCGGATCCATTGAACCTTTCAATATTATTATTTCTTACCATTCCAAATTCTTCTTTAGGCTGCTGCCATTAGTCATCATACAAATCGATTGTAAAATAAAAAATAAAAAAGTAAAAATTTGAATTATTTATTTGGTAGTTGCTGCCACTGATTATCTATCCCTACTCTTCTACCTTCCATGTTGTAGCCTAAAACCCTCCTTTGTACTAGCCCCACTAATTGTATCTTAATATTATTTTTTAAAATTGTATCTTATATTAGGGCTTAACGGATTTAATCAAATTGCAAGGACAAAATTGAGCTTTAGTGACTTCCAAAACTTTAAATTTGATTTTTCAATTTTAATTTACCTAATAAATTATTAGGAATGTATGGGAAAGAGAAAATATTTTTATCTCTCGTGTTTGTCCTCGAGCATATAGTCAAGTGGTAAGGACTTGTCCTAAAAGGCCGCTTGTAACGATGGGTCACGAGTTCGAAACCTGCTGCTTGCACCGCACATCTGTCCATGTGAGTGTTAAAAAGCTGGACGTACGCATGCGTGGTAGAACGACCTGCACATACATATATGCATAAGTAGATACATCCATACATTTGATTAATCTCCACTCTCCTTGCTGTTAGTGCCTTTTATATTAATATTTCTTAATAATAATAATTATTATTATAAAAGCTGCATGAGTGTGGATGTAGGGATTGTATGTATGTATGTATGTACCATACGTCTTGTCCATCCATTGATTAATACCCACTTTCTTAATTTATCGATTCTCGATTGGGGGAATAATACGTGGCATTTTGGAAAACAGTTATCAATTTTATTAAATAAATAAATAAATAAGAGCTGTATCAGGTACCAACAAAAGTCATATTGTGCACGAGTATGAATTCAAATTTTAATTTAAATAAAAATAGTAAAAATATAAAAATATTAATTTTATGCATTAAGTCACAAAATTTGACCACATTATTGGATACAGGGCATAAAATTTGAAACGTTAAGCTATTTTGTTAAAATTAGTTTTATAAATTTAAAATTACGCGATAAATTTATAACCTAATAAGCTGATTAATAATTAACGGTTGATTAACTAAAGCTATTAATACTTTAAAATTTGTATGATGAATTCGTAATTTAATTTTTGTAGCAATAGTGGTAAATTGATTGAAATTTTCTACAATTGTAAATTTTTATTTTTTATAGTTGCTTATATAAGTGTATGTTAGGATACTTGAAAAATTTTATTCATAATTTTTATTTTTAGAACTACTCTACTTAATATAATTAATATTTTGAAATCACATTATAATTAAATTTGTAGTTTGGTTTATCTAATATCTAATCACGATTAATAAAAATCAATTAATGAATTACTAATATATATATATATATATATATATATATGTATATATTTAAATAAGGAGTCATTTCTTCTTTATAATAAATTACACCAAAGAGAGAGAAGGAAGAGTGAAGAAAATTCAATAAATTTGTTAAGAGCCAATAATAATTCTAGAATTTACACAACAATCAATCATAAATTAGTTGTTTAATTAAATAATTCAAAATTCTGAGAAATTAGGAATTATGCTTTGGAGCATTTAGAGTCACAATTATCTCTTTTAATATATATAATTTGAAATAAAATAAAATAGAATAAAATGAATTTATAGTTTAATATTCTACATATTTTCTCTTCAATTTTTTTTTGGTTTCATATCATTTTTTACTCTCATTTCATTCTACAAAGTTAATTATAATTCATTGGAAATTAATTAGTCTTATGCTTGGAAAATGAATTTTGGGCTTTCGATTTGAATATGTATGGATTTAGACTATATGTAATAAAAAAAATTATATATATTCAATATTTACAAGTATAGATTTCAAATTTTAAATTTGATTTTGTTTAAAGCTGTATAAAATACAATATAAAATTTTACTAGTTAGTTTTATCCAAATTCAAATGAAACCATTTTAAGTTCGATATTTGAAATCGATTTATTTAGTTAAATTTAAGTTCGACAGTTAAAACTATTAACACTTACTTTTATGAAAAAGAAAAAAAAAATTTAATCCAACTCACAATATAATCTTAATCAACACTCAACTTCCAAATTAAAATTTTCAATTTTCAGCCACTCTATTTTGACATTTTCTTCAAAGTAGTTTAGGGCTCCATTACTTGAAAGAACAAATCAAATGCATCCAATTTTTCATATATATTTGATTATCAGGAAAGTAAGAAATAAAATAAAATTATACCAAATTAATGAAAAAGAATTTAGTTTCATATGTCATTAGCATTTAAGTTTCTTAATTTTAAATATATTAAAACAAAATTTTATTTCTAATAGTATTTAATATATTAAAAAATATAATAGAAATTTATTTTTTTTAAAAGAAGATTCTATGTCTCCTTCTTTCTCAAAACAAAATTGTTGATTGAAAACTAAAGCCTTGTTTAAAACATGTAAATTATTAAAAAAAATAATACTAAAGTAGAATCGAATATTTATGTTTGACTATCCAGAAAAGTCACAAAGAAAATTAAAAATATATCAAATCGATAAACAAAAATTTAATTTTACACATTATTAATTACTTTTTATTTTTTTTTCTTATGATAATAATTTTTTTTAAAAAAAATATTTGTTGTAAAGAGAAAATAAAATAAAAAATAAATTTTATTTATTTATTTTTGTCCTTTTTTTTCCCCTAAAAGATGGTAAAGGAAAGGTAGGCTTGGGTTGAGAAGGAGAAAAGGGTAGATAGGTAGGTGCATGGGGGAAAAGGCAACTGGGGAAGTCAGAAGGGCAGGAGAGAAGAGGAGGCCGGGCATGCATGCCATGCACGGCAGGGGGAACTGCAGCTAGCTAGCGATGGACATGACGATAAAGAGGCACAGTACAGTAGCGTCCAAGGCCCGCAGGCAGAGGATCACTTTCACAGGCACAGCTACCCTTAGGTAGCTAGGCTAGCAAGCCCGACACAACACCCGAGGGGGCGTCAACCCTCATTCCCTTTTCCAGTTAACTGAGACATTAGCGCTGCTCCCTTTCTCACCTGCCCTTTTCTCGCCAATTCAATTAATTAATCTTACTGCTGCTCCACAGAAATGAAAGCGATGAACGAATGCATATGTGCATGGATCGTCTTGTGAAGAGTGAGGATATGTATGATCTTATATATGCTTACTCCAACAAAGAGATCGATCGAGTATCACTTTGGACAATGATATTTATTTTGCTTTGTATGCATGTGTGCATGTGTATATAAATTTTAATAGCATTAGTCTTTCAATAAGCATTGTATTTTAGTTTGGTTGAATGAAATTTTTTATCTTCTTTAAAAAAAAAAAAAATAATATTAATACTGTAAACGTGTTTTGGGCTAAAATCCAACCCTTATTTACTTGTGCTACACTCTTATTACTTGTACTGCACTCCTATTTATTTGTACAACACTCCGTGTCTCATATATAAATAAGCACCCATGTATAGACACAAGAAATACAATAGTACTTGTTTAGTATTTTTAACATGGTATTAGAGCCACTGCTTTGAATTTTTTTTAGTAGTCCTGTTTTCTTGGTATTGCTCCTTCCCTATCATGCTTCGGCCACTGTCAAGGAATCACACCACAGACCACTACATCCTCTATCGCCGCCGTGCTCATCACTCCGATCAAACTTTTGCAAGTACCATCAAAATCGTTGTTCATCGATCTACTCGTCGGTGGAAACCAGGATGTCATCGGAGCTCGCACGCGTCGTTGCCGTGTTTTGCTTCAGAGGCCATGCGCCTCACACGCCAATTGTATGCTACCTACACGCACTCAACGTGCCCATGCACCTGTTTCATTCTGTAATAACCTAGAAA
Organism: Malania oleifera; assembly: GCF_029873635.1. Lineage (NCBI taxonomy): Eukaryota > Viridiplantae > Streptophyta > Magnoliopsida > Santalales > Ximeniaceae > Malania > Malania oleifera. The sequence continues at coordinate 11,386,810 of NC_080423.1, read as the reverse complement.
ATTAAGCAGAATCTTCTCGACAAACATAGGGGATTCGTCGACGAGAATACATAAGGGTCTCGTCAATAAGAACATATCTCATCGACAAGAAGATACTGAGAGAGGGTTATAGCAGTTTGAAAATTCGTCGACGAGGGGTTCTAGTTCGTTGAGGAACTTTTTTCATGGACTCGTCGACGAGATGATGTTTCTCGTCGATGAATCCGGGGTTATAAATAGTTAAAACCCGGATTCTTCAGTAGAAAATTGCGCAAGAAGATCCTCTCTCTCTCTCTCTCTCTCTAAAACGACCACTCCCATTCTCTCTTTGATTCCAACTCCGTTTCTCACTGGATCAACGATCTGAGGTCACCACGACGCTTCTGAGAAAGTTCTCTACTAATCTGTCGGAGCGGATCGTTGGTAGAAGTGATTTGAACTCCATCCCAATTTCAGGGTATGACATTTTATTCAATTTTTGTATTTCCCATAGTTACATAAAATGTAGTACATAGAGAAATAATGATATTTTATTCTGAGAGATATTGTTTTCAGGGTGTTGAGTGGGGAACCCTGCGGGTGTTGGACCAGTCACAGTAGGGGCCTTTTGCAGAAATCAAGTAAGGGAAATATGTTATGCTAGGAGTTTTAGAAAAGCTATCAGAAATTCTATGCATATATATATATATATATATATATATATATATATATATATCAGTTTATTACCTAATTTTATAGAATATGAATTTTAATGTTTGTGTGGCCTGAGTAGATACTTACCTGATATAGAAATTATATAGTTTTTTTTTCAGCATATCATGATTTACAGCATATACAGATATGGACAGATATAAATAGACATTTATCACACAAGTATTACAGATTTTATTCAAATTATTATATTACAGTTTTTATTCAGATCAGTAGTATAGTACCTTTTTTATTCAGATCAGTATATTATCGTAATTACAAAATGTCATGTTTCGTACTACCATAACACTCAAATTATACAGATTATATAGGCAGATTATACAAATAGATTATACAGTCAGATAATACAGACAGAATATACAATCAGATATACAGTTATAGCAATCAGATGCTACAATTATGATATTTAGATATACACACCCGCACATTCTGCTTTGCTTCTTTTAATATAAGAAAAACATTGAGAATGTATGTATAATATATTATTACAATTATTTCATGTATTAATCAAGGGATGGTGACATTTAATTGGAGTGTAATTATAGATCTTGGGTTCAAATCCAATGACTATTCTAATAGGTGAAAGTATGAATGGAAATACTAATATTTTATTATCTAATGGGAACTAAAAAATATAATTTTAATTAATTATATATTTTTTAATAAAAAATATACTAATATTAACAACTACTTTTAAAAAGATTGTTTTTTCTTTGTATAATTTTAATTAATTATATATTTTTTAAGTCCATCTTGCTTTATTTTAAAAGAATAACTAGTTCACACTTATTTATTTATTTATTTAAAGGATGACGACACCTCCAATTATTTATTGATAACCCCTCACTTTTGGCAGAAGAATACCGTGGTTACAAGACAATCAATGGGAGATAACAAAAGACAACACGTTGAAAAATCTCCCAAAGAACAAACCCAACATCCAGCCAAAAACCAGATTACAAGTCCAAACAAAACAAAACAAAACAGAACCTACAAAACAAACCTCACGGAACAAAATAAAACAAAAGATAATCATCATAAAGCATAAGCAAAAAGCAAAAGGAAATAAGCTAAACATACCTCATATAAGCCGTTCTCATCTTCTCTAATTTATACAAACCATTGCAAACTAGTTCACACTTGTGTTATGAGTTTTTTTAATGGAAATATTAAGAAAGGAAAAAAGGAAAACACAAATATGAGTGGATTAAATTAAGTGATTAAAGCATGACATGAAATGAACCAACTGCCAATAGAGCAACCATGGAGAATCAAGAAGAGATCGTCTTCTTCGCTCTTGTTTCATGAACCCCTCCACCCACCTTGAAGAAATCAAGAAAACAGAAGAAGATGTTAAAAAATATATTATGTATTAAAAGTTAAAAGGAAAAGCAAATAAACAAAACTTAACAATAGATTAATATCCTAGCTCCCATTTCTTATGAACTTCTGTTATTCCTGTGCTTAATTTCTAGTAAATGAAATGTTTATGGACAATTTTCTAGAGGTAAACCTCTGGATGTAGGTGAGTTAATAAATTATTTTAGAAGTAAATTACATTTTTATTTATATATTTCAAAAAGTGTGAATCAAATGCTCTGTCATTATTCTTTGGCAACATTTGCAACTTTAAAAATATTAAGGTGTTTGGAACTCAAAAAATTATAGGGAAAAAAAAAATTTATCAAATAAATGAGTAAAATTTTTTTTTACACATCTTTAGCTTATGGTTTTTCTTTACTTTCAATCATATTAAAATAATTTTTCATTTTTAATAGTATTTAATATAAATAAAATGTTGAAATTTTATTTTAGTAATTGACAGGGACACGTGGTGCTTTCTCTTAAAATGATACTTTATGTGTCATTTCTCCTTACATAAGAAGCACGTAGTGTGTTCATATGCATTAGTGGAAGATGTGCTTGCATAATGTTTTAAGGCTTTTACAAAGTACTCCATGTAGATGTTTTTTTTCTTTTAAAAAATATTAGAATAGTATTAATAATGATGAATTTGCAATGGCACAATGTGATTTCACCTAGTTCACACTTTCATAGATTACAAAGTATGAATGGGAACTAAAAAATATATAATTTTTCTTTATTTTCAATCATATTAAAATAATTTTTTTATTTTTAATAGTATTTAATATAAATAAAATGTTGAAATTTTATTTTAGTAATTGACGGGGACACGTAGTGCTTTCTCTTAAAATGGTACTTTATGTGTCATTTCTCCTTACATTTAGTGGAAGATGTGCTTGCATAATGTTTTAAGGCTTTTACAAAGTACCTCATTCATACTTTCACCTTATTACAATTACTTCTTTCATTCATGGTCATCTCATAGGTTAGAAGGGATCCTATGAGTTCATGTAGGGATGTATTTTTGAGATTTCTTCCCTTCATAATAGATGTGGCTTTTGGTTCCCAAACGAGTGGAAGACCTCTAAGGATTTTATGGATCATTTCATAAGTGGAGTATGATTTTCCTAAAGCATCGAGAGAGTTTATTACGTGAGTGAACCTAGTGTACATATTAGTGATTGTTTCTTCCGGGTTCATCTTGAAAGCCTCATACTCACTTGTGAGCATGTCTATTCTACTATCTCTAACATCAATGGTTCCTTCATAGGTAACTTCTAGCTTGTCCCATATTTCTTTGAGTGACTTACATTCCATGACCCTATTGAATTCATTAACATCTAAGGTACAATATAGTGCATTCATGGCACTAGCGTTTACTTGCATCATTTTTGTAATCAATGTCGGTTACGTCTTTTTCATATTTAGGGACTTCTTTGCCATCTACAGTTTTAGTAGGAATGTAGTCACCATGTGTGACAACCTTCCACGCTTTCCAATCCATGGTTTGTATATATATATATCCTCATTCTTTGTTTCCAAAATATATAATTTAAATCACAAAAGAGGGGAGGGCTAGTTGAGGATTGACCCTCTCCAAGGGGAGCTACTCCTAGGTGTTCCATAAAGATCTTTATGCAGCTACTAGTTAGGATTTGCTACAACCCCACTCTGATACCAATTGAAAGTTAAGGAGTTGTTCCAGGAGGGGGGGGGGGGGGTGAATCGGATTATTAAAATTTCTTTTAATACTTTTTATGAATTCTTTGACCTCTTATTAATTTATCAAATACACAACAAGAACTTAATTACTTTAATCAATCCACAAACCAATCACAACACACCACAACACAAGTAAACCAAAACTTAAACAAACATCCAACCAATCAATCAACTTTAAAGTAATCAACCACTTAATATAATATTCAACTTTTTGGCAATTCTCAGCTTTTGTATGTAGCCCTGTGTATATGTATGATTCAAGCCATGTATTGATGAATTTGATTTCTTAATATGAAATACAATATATAATTCAACACTCTTTCCAAGAACTTGGACTTTAAATAAACATTCATTTAATGAGTCTTGGGTGTTGAATCAATCAACGTACTCCCTTACGATTTTTGCAATTTGTATTGATCAACCAACGTACTTCCTTTCGGTTTCCGCAAATCCCAAAATCAAATTAAACTTTAGTTTATTTAATTTCCAATCTACGTAGTGTTTATGATTAAAAATAAAGTTCAACCACGCAGTTAATATATGATGGAAATTAAAGAGAGTAAGGAAAGAGATTGACACCACGTTTTTTACGAGGTTCGACTTATCTCTAACCTACGTCCTCGCCTTTGGCCAATACCACGAAAGTATTCCACTATACCGTTCCTTTCTGAGCGGAATGAACCTTTTACAAGTGATACCCCATGCTCAAACACTCCTTAAGTAGGCTAGAGCAATGCCTCTCCAAGTGATACCCCACACTTGGTCACTCATTCAATAGGCTAGAGCAACACCTCTCCAAGCAATACTCCACGCTCGGTCAATGATCCAATAACCTGGAATCGTCAAGAAACAAGATTGTGTACAAAGACACTCTCACATAGAGCTGATTAGTACAATTTAAAAACACTAATATACTTCAATATCTAAATATCAAAATGAAATAAAATTGAAGCTCAAGAGAATTTATCACCAAGTTCCTTCTAGATGAGAATTAGCAACTCAAAACTTAGTAGTGTGATGACCAGCACTTCAGAAATTTAGCACATCAGTTGAGTAAAGATTTGAGCAAGAGAGAGCTTTGATAACAAGATGGCTTTCAGCAAATTTTTCAATTCTTGGTTGTTCTATATTAATTTGATGTGCAAAACCAAATATTTATAGGCTTCTAAAAGTGATTTCGTGTTGCCCAAGATTACTTAAAGTGTCTTCCAAGTTTTTAGAAAATTTAAGGCACAAGAAACCAATATTTGAAATTTAAAACATTTAAAAAATTTAACTGTTAACAGTATTCAGACGACTGAACTATCGAGTTCAGTCTTCTAATGTTCCTTAACACACTAAAAAATTTCAACTGAACACAGGGTCAGACGACTGAACTGTAGGTTCAGACTTCTAAAGTCTCAACTCAGATGACTGAACTGAGGGTTCAGTCTTCTAAGGGTGTACTGCCTCTTCAAGATTTCTCTAGAAAATTCTTCAGTACACAGAATTTCTTCTTTAGTCTTCTAAAGTATTTCTCTAGTCTTCTGAGGGTGCTCCTCAGTCGTCTGGGCAGTCACTTTTCAGATTTTTCATTTTATTTTCAAAAAACATTTTTGCACTCTTGCTTTGTTAACTTATAAAACATTTTTTGAGGTTTTAAATAAGGTCTCTAAGTCAATGAATAACCCCTAAAGAGCTTTCAACATATTTCACAAGATATTTAAATAAGAGGTACTTACATAAAGACTTCTTATGACTTTTGACATTCTACACACTTAAGTCTTCATGCTTGTCTTTCTTTGAGCTCTCTTGCTTTTTCTTTCTTTGGCTCACTCTTATCTTCAAGCTTTAATATACTTGAAGCTTTTTTTAGCAAGTCCTCTTTAACATCCATGCTCTCATAATCTTCAAGTTTTATTAGGACATCTTTGAATCCATGTGTGAACTCTTTAAGCTTCATTTGTTCATCTTTCTTTGAAGTATAAGTTTTGAATGATCCTTATGAGCATTTGACCTTGTATTCACAACTTAAGTCCTGAAATATCATCACTTAACCAAATATGTTAAGTTCATCTTATTTTTTATTATCAAAATAAGATTTTAAGTCTTGTAAGGACAAAAAATTCGATAACTTTCTTTAAAATAATATATATATCTTTTGGGGTTGTGAATCATTGGTGGAGTAGTTTTCAGTTTCAAAGGACACCCCTCCTATATGTTGGCTTGTAAACTCAAAGCACTCAAATAGGCACATAAATAATGGAAGACTAGGAATTTTGAAAGGGACATCATTCAAAAACAAAAGATGTTGGAGGAAATTGATTGCTGGAACAAAATGGAAGAAGCATCCTCACTCAACAATGAGGACAGAATGAAGAAGGAAACTAAAAGAGAAATTTGTACCTTTTATTAGATGCCAAAGAGGCCCTATCAAGATTGAAACTTGGAGAGCTTTAATTCAAAGAAGATGGCAGAAACACAAAATCTTTTCACAAGATGACACATTTTCATAAGAAGATTAATTTCTCATCATAGTTGTAGGTCCAGGATTAAAATTTTTCTTTATATGAAGATATTAAAGAGGGAGCCAGTAGTTTTTTTTTTTTTAAAGATCTATACAAGGAGCCTCTACAGTGGACACCAAATCTTAAAGACGACTACTTCAAGAAGATTGAACAATCTTTCGCAAAAGAAGAGATTTGGCAGGCTATCAAGTCTTTGAATGGTTACAAAGCTCTAGGCCCTTATGGTTTCACCGAAGTTTGATTACAAAAATTATGGAATTTTTTCAAGAAGAACTTCATGGAAGTTTTAAATGAATTTCATTCTATGAAGAAGTTTGAGAAAAGTTTGGATGCTACCTTCTTAGTTCTTATACCAAAGAAAGGAGGGGTTTGACCCACTCGAAAAATAAGCAGTTCGGAAGTTATCTCAAGTATAGGAGTTCTGACGTGTAATATTTAGCCAAAGGACCAGATCGTCTCCCCAGGGAATGCATTTTAATTCCAAACTCGTGTAATTCCAAAAGAAATTAGGAAAAGAAAAATTTACTGAATATAGTTTAGATTTAGTTTCTTGAGATTTTTGAGATTTTGTGACAAAATTAAAACAACATGAAATTTAATTTATGAACCTAACACGCACTAAATTAACAACAAGAAACAGGAAAAAAGCATAATAAAATAGGTAGTAACAAAATTAACGGTAGAAAAATAATCCTACATCTAACCATTCAGACAGGGAATACAACCTACGTTTGAAATTTTAGACAAAAGCCAAAACTTTATTATG